>NW_015386657.1:913864-946062 GCF_001527695.2 Protobothrops mucrosquamatus | reverse complement strand
CCCATAAGTGAGATAATCAAATCTATGTTTTCTTTTCCTGAAACAGCTTTTCCATAGTTATTTTTCTGCTTTCTAATAGGTAATTATGCCCCAAAGTGGAATCTGGAAGTATCAGACAAAGTAAGGCAGCTGCTTCAATTGGCAGAGTGAACTCAACAATAAACTGAGGTCAAGCCTTCCTCCCACTGCTTACGTGTAGAAGGAGTGGCAGAACCTGGGGGCAGAGTTAAAAAGGGGATCAGTCTAGAACCTCTACATACTGGGTTTCCCCAAAAATAAGACCCACCCAGAAAATAGCCCTAGCCTGAGTTTTTGGCATGGTCCTAATATAAACCCTACACCAAAAATAAGCCCTGGTTAAGAGCCCGCCTACTCCATCGCAGTGTCTGATTGCTTGCTACTGCAACAGGGCAGGAGAGTGCACATCGCACTGGTGCCACTGCCACAAGTTGAGGCCAGGCAGGTGGGGGGGCAGAGTTGCCCATGCACCCCACACCTGCTTATCTCAGAGCCCCCGCACCAGGCCACTCCCCACTTTGTGACCTCCCCCAGGTTCAATGACCTGGTTGCCCACCGCCTCTTCCCTTTCACTGTCCTCCAGAGCTGGACTGCTATTTTATGGAGGATGAGTGGAGAAGGCTCGGTTGCCTTACCCAGTCCCCCTCCACCATTTTAGAGCCAGGGGGGAGTGATGGCCACTGCGCAACAGTCACATCCACCACTGAAGAGGTTTCTTCGGTCCCAGCCACCCCTGCTTCATCCTGCAGCCACCTCCTCCTTCTCCTCCACCAACTCTCCCATGGCTTGTGCCATGACTCGGTGGTGCAAGCCTCCCCTGCTTCCTCCCTCCATCTGCCAGACACCTGCCCAAGCCACTCGCCCTCTTATTCCCACTGTCTGCTTGCCCACAGCCGCAATGTCTGACAGAGCTTCCCAGGGCAGATGCTCAAGAGGTGAGGGCAGTGCTGGTGGAACGTGCATTCAGGCAAGGAGGAGAGTGGTGCGGGTAGGCAGGGGCAGCTGAAGAACAGGGCGGCGCAAGCCTCCCCTGCCTGCAAGACACTTGGCTGTGCCTATGATTAGCAATAAATCAGTTTAATTGGACCTTCACATGTGGACTTGATCTTTCACACCTGGCATTACGGGACACAGCTCTCTGCGATTGACTATAACCACAATAGAAGTACTTGTTGTTCGATCGCTAAGTTATGTCTGATTCTTTACAACCCAGTGGTTCATAGCATACCAGGACCCCCCTATTCTTCACTGTCTTCTGGATCAATACTTTAAGGGATTTTTATGAATAGTGCACAGACTTATTTTATAGGACTGAGTCATCCAGGAGCACTAAGCCAAAACAATCTGCTCACCAGTGGATCTGATAGCACACGTGCATACTACCTGGGTCAAAAGTCATTATCTGGAAATATAAAATTATAACATGCTTTTCCAGAAAAATTCCTGGTGGTATCCCATGAGCTCTTCAACCAGGAGACCACTGCTAAAGTTTCCTTACATATCTATCCAATTGGCCAAGCAGCTATTAATAAGCATAACAACTGTTGTAGCCAATTATCATTTGAGAGGTAGTATCTAGGCTGCCAGGCCTCATTAGTGCAAAGGTTTCTTTTATCAGACATTCCATATCACGAACTCTTTTTCACAAAGAACTGAATGAGTCTGAGTGAGCAAACTGCCTGAGTTTTGACTGGGTCATGGTATTCATAAACCCTGCTGACCAGAGGAAGGCAGTTTAACCCAAAATAAATCAGAGTTGAAATTAACCTTGTGCTCTACTGCTACTTGAATTATATGATATTCACTTAACCTGCATTGACCAAGTTAAATGAGGTGCACAGAGCCAGTGCAAAATAGTGGTGTAGATGAGCAGCCACTTGCAAAAATAATACGAGGAGACACACTGCTGTGGAGGGAAGAGCTCACAGGAGGCAGCATAGGTATATGGTTGTAGCAACAGCAGGGGAGGTGCAGATCCTCCTCCTACCTTGATGTTTGAGGGCATCCCTGTTTATAGTTTGACCTAATGCTTAGCAGGTAGTTTTTGAAGTTGCAACTTTCCATATAAAAGTTCTATACTCTGACTTAGCCACTAATCTATACTCTTTCCTTTCTTGCCTGAATGCTGTGAACCCTCAGATTTTGGAGTTAAACTACACTGAGCACAGAGGATTCAGCAGCTAGAGTCAATAAACTGTGCCTGCAATTACAGTCTGCATGGAAACTTGGCTGCATTCTTTCCACACAATAGAGAAAAGCCTTCCATACTTGGGATTTGGAGAGCACTGAAAGATATGAAAAGGCCTCCCTTGGCTAAAATGCTTAATAAAAGCTGGCATAGTTCAGATATTTCAATTTGTGTCTGGACTTGCCTCAGATGGAGAGAGAATAATGCTTCAGCAGTGTTGCCCTTAATTGAGGCATGTGAGTGCAGATTTTTCTCGGTATCAATGAATGCTCCATGTTGTACACTGCATATTTCAGATGGCTCTTGCCCTGACCTGAACTTTTAAATGCAGTCCAGAAAAAAAAGGGTTGGAATCAGTATAAAAGAATCACCAAACATTACATTTCAAATAAATTCTGCAGAACAAGAGTGGCAATAAACATGTCACTTGGCCTTTGAAAAATAATTTCATTGATGGGGTAATCTATAGCTACTGTATACATCTCAGTTGGTCTGACTTTCGTATCCTGAATGAAAAGTTATTCATAATGGCCAGATAATGGGTGCACATGGGCACAATATGCTATCAAGCAAGTGAAAATCGAGAAGAAAAGGACTCAATATGGAAAACTAGTGTCTACATCTTGGGTATATACCAAGCTTTCTATGATAAACTCTTGACTAAGTTAACCTGAAAGCCCTCCATTGTTAATAAAAAGTCATGCTTCTTTAAGGATTTTTTTTTTTTTTGTTAGAACACTTCAGACAAACACAATCCCCCCATTTTATCAGTTCGCTACAGAGTTTCCACAACTCTCTCTGGTCCCCATGATTCCTAGCAGGAATTGCTTCAAAAAGATAACATGAAGGAATATAGAGACATTTGTGCAAGCAACAGAAACAAAATTCAAACCAACATTGGTAGGTTTAAGAAACAGAAAATAATAAAATGAAACTTGATAGAAGCAGATGCAAATTTCTCCAGGGAGCAAAAGAAATCACATGCCTGACTACAGTATACGTTGGTGCTAGCTAGTTAGATGCTCTTGTATCTGAAAAGGATTTTGGAGTTGAAGTGGATCAATCTCAGTATGACTCAGCAATGTGTCATGGCTCCTAAATCAGCAAATAGAAACTGTTTCCATATCACCAGACATAATTGGTCAACGATATTTGCACAGGTCAAACCACACCTAAACGCTATGTCATATTCTGCCCTGTCACTTTCAGAGACTTGAAATAGGTGCAAGGAAGGACTTTGAGCTGGAAATAAAGACTTAAAAGAAAAAGTTAATTAGATTGTTTAGCCTTGATAACAGATAACTTAGGATGGAATATTTACTTACTTACTTACTTACTTACTTACTTACTTACTTACTTACTTACTTACTTACTTACTATCTATTCATTTATTCATTTATTTATTCATTTATATTCCACCTTTATTTTTTTTACAAATAATTCCAGGATGACAACTTATGCAACACACCTTCCTCCTCCTATTTTCCTCAACAATAACCCTCTGAGGTGAGTGGAGCGGAGAGAGAGTGACTGGCCCAAGGTCACCCATCTGACTTTCATGGCCAAAGTGGAACTAGACCTCACCATCTCTTGCTTTCTAGACTAGTGTGTTAAAAGAGGCCAGCATTAGAAGAATGTCAGTACTGTTTTCTCATATAGAAAACTTGGAATAATAGTCATAAATTATAAAACATCAGATTATAGATTACTATTAATGAAAGAAAAATTAATAATAAAAATAGGTCTGCAGTGAAATTATTATCTAAAGAGGAAGTGCTAAATGGTCTGCAGTTTGATCATTCCCATTTTGAGTTTGAATCTTCCTCTGTAAAACTTTTACCTGTTGGTTCTTATAGCCTTTCCAGTATTTAAAAACTTAGATTCTTCCCTTAGCTTTCTCTGTTCTAGGCTAAAAACACCCAGTTTCTTTAAATGTTCTTCATTAGATTTAGCCTTCAAGCTCTTCACCATCTTTGTCAGTGTTTTCTGTACTGTTTCCCATTTCTCAGCTTCCTTCTGTGTTAGGGTAATCAGAAAATGGACACTGCATTCCAAATCTGACTAGTACAACACAGTCTAGTACAGGGAGTCCTTAACTTATAATTGCAGTTGAGTCCAGAATTTATGTTACTGTTACTGTGAGAAATTTGTTAAATGAGCTTTGCCCCATTTTACGACATTACTTGCCATATTTGTTAAGTGAATCACTGTAGTTGTTAAGTTAGTAACATGGTTGTTAAGTGAATCTGGTTTCACCATTGACTTGGCTTGTCAAAAGGTTGCAAAAGATAATCACATGACCTCAGGACACTGCCCAATGTCATAAAAATGAACCAGTTGCCAAGCATCCAAATGTCGCTTAGGGATGCTGCAATGATAAGTGTGAAAAATGATCATAAGTCACTTTTTCAGTACCTTTGTAACTTTGAACAGTCACTAAATGAACTGTTGTAAGTCAAGAACCACCTGTACTATCATTTTCTGTAATTTTGCCACTATACTTGACAAAATGCAGCCCAAGACCACATTCACTCTTTTGGTGCTGCAGCACACTACAGTTCATGCTTAACATGTGGCCTACAACAACACACAAAACCTTCTCACAAATATTACCACCAAACCTGATACCAGTTATCTTATGCCTGTGCACTTGGTTTTTCCCACCTAAATGCAGTCCCCTACATTTCTTGCCACTGAACTGCATTTTATTGGCCAAAGATCAGTGTTCAAGACTATCAAGAACCATTTGAACTTTGACTCTATTTTCTGAGATGTTAGGAATCCCTTCCAACTTTGTATTGTCTGCAGATTTATGAAAACATTGAGGAACATTGAGTTGAGCACCACTTCACAGACACTGTCTTTCTCTGCTCACAAATAACTATTTCCAAAAGCTATTTTAGAACACCCCACCCCAAAGACATATAGCAGCACTGTATTGCATTTACTCTTACATGTTCTGAGTAATGAGGCAGTCATAGCAGTTTCCTTTGTTTTTAGATTGCCTCCTATTCCATTCATTAGAGGAGGATTGTAAGAGCTTTTTGCATAAATCATCAAACTGGCAACAGAGAATGCTAATCTAGAATTTGGTGCCAGTTGTTAAGGAGTATCAGGGATTGATTTGGGACTGGTCAGTGTCTCAGGATCCAATATCAAATGGTGCATTCCTGGAGCACAAGGTTTAGGGATAACTCATGAAATTAAATTGTGCAGGCTGACAGTTTGATAAGATAGGAGAAGCCAGGATATCCAAGGGAGTTGATTTTAAATGTTCTAGTGACTCTTTTCAAAATCCAGACTAACCTCCTTATTTTATCCTCCCTCTTCTTGAACCAATTTAATCTCACAGTTGGGATTTAATTTTGCATATCAGTTAAGAAATAGAAATGTAGATAAAATATATACAGAAAGGCTGAGCTGGTCTTGGACTCTTTCAAACAATTTTTAAAAAGACTTTTAAAGGGAAAAGCTATAAGAATATTAATGGCCAATATTCTATAACTTATGTTTTGGTTGTTTTAAATGCTAAAACAGATTGCTGTCTTTCTTCTCTTATTCATACTGATAAACAGCATGTTTCTCTTTTGAAATTTCAAAACATGGCATCTACAAAGAATATCTGCAGGGGTTTAATAAATCTTAATAAAGATTTAGGAATGAAGGCTAGCCTAGTTCATTCTCAGTGACATATTAAAAGGCACATGCATATGGAATAGAATACACAATCTCTCACCTGCAGTTTAAAGTACAGTCATAATTCAGGAATGACTGTATGAGTGTATATTTGCACATTCAATTCAACTATAATTGTCACCTTTATATACAGCTCACTTTCTTTGGAACTGAGGACAAGAAACAGCAGAAGCTATATCTAAATTATAGATATAGCTTCTGGTTAAGAAGATGGGGACTGCAGTCCAAGATTTTTAGAAGACAATAGGGTTGGAGAAAACTGTACTTTTATTCTGGCCAAGTCAAGCAAAATCACTTCTGCTTGACATTGGATTCAGCAGTACAGCATCCTATTTTCTAGATGCTTTTATGCTTTTTCTACTGCTTGTAACATTAGCTGAATACGTAGCATCTGAGAGTTTATCTAATCTAGGTAATGTTGCATGAACCTGTGGAACAAGTTTACTCAAAAAGGTTAACTCCACTTTATTTTTAGCAGATTTAAAGAGAATGGAGATTATGTGCATTATCATTAAAAGTCATTGAAAAGACAAGTTGCTGTAACCTGGCTCTAGCAAATATCTTTGTACTTAAAGCTTTTAAGTAGTTAAGCTTGGTCCAAAAAATGTCACCAAGTACAATCTAGATGATTTTAATCCCATTCCAGTAATGTTATGCTTTTGATTTACCTTGTGAGATTTTGGGATTAATGCTGTTGCCACCCCCACCCCCAAAAGTACTTGAGATAATTAGAACTTTGATATAATAGCGCACATTATTAAAGCATTCACACCAAGAGAATTTCCCTATAAAAGAGAGTCACTATTTAGAAATATAAGTAAGAAGGCAGGACTGCAGTGTTAGCTGATCATTCCTGCCCTAGCTGATGTTACATGGAAGAATGTCTCTGATTGTGAGACCAATATTGCCAAAAAAAAGTGCAGTATATATTGTTCATACAATCTCCCCTCTTATACTTCATCACATATGGCAGAAGGAAAAAAATGGTTCGATTTCACTTTTGCTTTTTGTTTATTTCTTGTAAACTACTCTTGAGACATGGTTATTCAGCCACTTCTTAAAATTCTCCAAGAATTTATAACCTTCACAGTTCAGGACAGTTCAATTGATATCATGGATGTACAATTTGGGCGGTAGAAGCAACAGGTAGTGAATTGAGCCAGAACAAAAAAAGGTGGGGCTAGTCACAAACTCATTGAGTTTAATTTTATCTTAACATACATAATCAAGTATAGTTGGCATGAATAGTCCTGGTTCATTTATCCAACACATAAAAATTAATTAGCAGTTATTTGGCAGAAATTTTTGAGACTGCATGTATTCCTGGGCCCAAAACTTGCATTGGCCTTTGAATCATATGGAACAGCCAGCTTTCAGAGTTTTGGCTTTATATATATATAAAACCTTGCCATAGTCTATATTACCTTGCCATAGTCTCCCCCATAGTTTTCCATCCTGGAAAAACACATGCATTGTTTTTCTATTTATAGGATAAGAATTATTTCTAATCTTGCATCTATATCTATAAATTGACAATATGCAGAGTCTTTTGCTCTTTGTCTTGGTATTCTTTTTATAGCCAAGTACTGGGTGGTCACTGATGCTTACAGTCAATGAAAGGGTTGACTAAGAATGGCTGGGAGGGAGGCATTGATTGGGGAGGCTATTGAAATTACTTTGCAGTTTTGTAGCATTTGATATGATCAATGATGAAGCAGAGTATCAGGAAATAAAACAGTTTTAAGTGACAAATATAAAGATCGTTGATCGATAAATTTCCTTCTTTCTTGTTACCTTAGATTTTAAGAAACCAATTTGACAAAAAGAGTTTGTCAATACTACATCCTTTTCCTGTAGTGAGAAATTACTGAAAACGAACAACCGTAAAAGTTCAACCGTTTGAAAACGATAACAAAAAACACCGAAGAATTCTGTCATACTTAACATGTATATATACTACTTTCCTATTTGATTAGGAAACTAATGACACATAATATATGAAACCAGTTCTGTACAAATAATATCAACCGAAAGTAGAAATTACAGTAAGACCCACCTTATCAAAATAACATTATGCTCAATGATCCATAAAATGTGCATTGCTTGGTAGTCAAATGCAAGTTAATGTGTGTGTGTGTCAAACATGGAAATTCTTTTTTCCTGTATTGCTTGATTTTATAAGTTTTAACTGATAATTTTTATTGTATATATTTTAGGCATTCCCAGGCATCTAAGTAAAGTACTTAAAAATAATTTATCAGACATTTGCACTCATTTGTTCACAACCTCTCCCATTTGTCTTTTCCTTTTGTTTATGCCCTTCCCTTCCACCACAGTTCCTAGATGACTACATACTATTGCAGGTTTAGGGGGAGCAGAGGAAAGAGGGAAAAATGTACCTGTTAGCCAAAAGCACCCTTTCACTGGTTGTGCATTTCACAAACAGATACAGAACCTTGTATCTGTGTCTTTGAGTCAGACTAGAACCCACAATCTCCCAGTTTTTAGACTGCTGCTAACCATACACCCAAGTGGGTCTGTACAAAGAGCCTTAAGTATATACAAATATAAATGTAGAGGTTTATTTTATCTGAACCATGGTTTATGTATTTAAGATCAAAGTGAATTCCAAAATAACATGTGTTATGGCAATGCATATTTAATTCTGCACAGTGTAGATCCTGGGCCTACAGAACATAGTGGGAAAGAGATCAGGTTAATTCTATGGATTCTGACAAGGGTAAAATAGGATAGCAAGAGCAGCAGCTGGAGTGTTTTGGGCAGCCAAAACAAATGCACAGACTAACAACATTGTGATTCATCAAATGAAAGTATGTAAATCCTGAGGCTGCCTGAGGCCCACAAAAATCCATGACTGTGATTCCCAGAGCCACATCAAAAATAGATTGAAAAGTAAAAAGCATTTAAAAAGTAATGATATTTTCAAACGAAAAGGTATAGAAATTTAGGTTTTGTGCTGGCCCTGCTCACTTTGTTCTCCTGACCTAGATTACTTTTTGGAATGTAGTACCCAAAGTCCCAGTGAAAGATCATATACAGGCCAAGGCTTTAGCAAAGATATGCACCTGTAATTCTTATGCATATTGTCCATCACCATTCTGGACTAATTATTGAATTATTCTCCCCCATTAGGTAGTCTAAATCCTTGCTTAACTTTGGTTAGTCATCTGAATGCTTCTGATTCTTTCCTCCTTTTTCCTCCCTGTTAATTAAATCTTAATTCTTATGTAGCAAATGTCAGTAGGATTGTACATTTTTCCTTCCTGTGTGATGGGACTCTCATATACAGTACTATGAACACCAGACAGAACCACTTCACATTTCTGCCAAACATGCAGCCCATATGGAATAAGACTTCTAGATTCATCAATATTTGGTTGCTTAGTCAGATATTGATCCTGCAAAGGGAATCCCACCCCCCCAATTGCTGTAGATATCATGGCAGAGTTGGACCACTCTTCCTTTATCTCATTTTGCCTCAGTACTCAATTCTACATGATTTTTTTTTTGTTCTGTCAAACCATCTTCGGGAGATGATATGACACGTTTAATGAGGCTAATTACAGTGGACTCTCACAGTTACTACTATTGAGCAAGGTACCACCTATACTATACCTGGGCATTTGGTTTTTCTTGCCTAAATCCTAAGTACATACAGCTTATATTACTACAGTCAGATTGAATATGGATATATAAAATTGTAAGGAGTAAAACCATTGTTCTAATGCTGGGTGAGGAATTCTGGGAATTGAAGTCCACATATGTTTAAGACATCTTTTTTCCTGGCTAACTCACTCATCCTCATGGGCCAGCACTGAGCAATCGTGTGTCAGATAGCTAGTCTCCTGGCCTGGAAGGCTCTGGCCTCCCTCCCTATTTCCTAGCTTTTTAAAACTGTCCTCCACCCCCTTTATTTTTGCCCTTTGCCCTCAAGAAAGGAACTGAAATAGACACAACATTATTTGCCACATCTGTGAAACAATATTTCCCTTTGTTTATCTGGATCTTCTCTTTGGCTTAGCTGAAGATCTAATAATCCAAAAGAAGGACACAAACTACCACTATGTTCACTTGAGCCACATATCTCACAGCTTTTCACCCATCCTTACTTTCTGTATTTTGTTCTCCACACAATTCATATTGCTATCATTCTTTTTAAAGGACTCCCCCATCGCGCAGGCATGGCCCAATACCATTCTAAGGGTCGGCCTTGATGAAGGGGTCTGGAACCCCGAGAGGTGGCACTCAGCGACAGCACTGAGGGAACTAAGAAGAAGGAAATTACGGGTCTTCTTAGAGGGGTGTTTTATTAAATTTTTAGGGGGTTCGGGGTTGGCCCGAGAGGAACTAGGGGAGTCCTNAAAATTCACTGTTTATATTTCTAGCAACTAGCTATTTAAAGGAAGAAAGAACAATGGAATCTAAAATTCTTTGGTTAAACTGTTTTTCTCAAACAGTTATGATGTAGGAAAAGGACATCACTCTTTAATGACTTTTGCTTGTTGGCATTTTCAAGTTGGCAAACTTTTGCTATTGTTTTTTGTGGCTTCTTAAGACAGTCACTTAACATGTATATATACGACTTTCCTATTTGATTAGGAAACTAATGACACATAATATATGAAACCAGTTCTGTACAAATAATATCAATCGAAAGTAGAAATTACAGTAAGACCCACCTTATCAAAATAACATTATGCTCAATGATCCATAAAATGTGCATTGCTTGGTAGTCAAATGCAAGTTAATGTGTGTGTGTGTGTGTGTGTGTTCTTTTTTCCTGTATTGCTTGATTTTATAAGTTTTAACTGATAATTTTTATTGTATATATTTTAGGCATTCCCAGGCATTTAAGTAAAGTACTTAAAAATAATTTATCAGACATTTGCACTCATTTGTTCACAACCTCTCCCATTTGTCTTTTCCTTTTGTTTGTGCCCTTCCCTTCCACCACAGTTCCTAGATGACTACATACTATTGCAGGTTTAGGGGGAGCAGAGGAAAGAGGGAAAAATGTACCTGTTAGCCAAAAGCACCCTTTCACTGGTTGTGCATTTCACAAACAGATACAGAACCTTGTATCTGTGTCTTTGAGTCAGACTAGAACCCACAATCTCCCAGTTTTTAGACTGCTGCTAACCATACACCCAAGTGGGTCTGTACAAAGAGCCTTAAGTATATACAAATATAAATGTAGAGGTTTATTTTATCTGAACCATGGTTTATGTATTTAAGATCAAAGGGAACTCCAAAATAACATGTGTTATGGCAATGCATATTTAATTCTGCACAGTGTAGATCCTGGGCCTACAGAACATAGTGGGAAAGAGATCAGGTTAATTCTATGGATTCTGACAAGGGTAAAATAGGATAGCAAGAGCAGCAGCTGGAGTGTTTTGGGCAGCCAAAACAAATGCACAGACTAACAACATTGTGATTCATCAAATGCAAGTATGTAAATCCTGAGGCTGCCTGAGGCCCACAAAAATCCATGACTGTGATTCCCAGAGCCACATCAAAAATAGATTGAAAAGTAAAAAGCATTTAAAAAGTAATGATATTTTCAAACGAAAAGGTATAGAAATTTAGGTTTTGTGCTGGCCCTGCTCACTTTGTTCTCCTGACCTAGGTTACTTTTTGGAATGTACCCAAAGTCCCAGTGAAAGATCATATACAGGCCAAGGCTTTAGCAAAGATGTGCACCTGTAATTCTTATGCATATTGTCCACCACCATTCTGGACTAATTATTGAATTCTTCTCCCCCATTAGGTAATTTAAATCCTTGCTTAACTTTGGTTAGTCATCTGAATGCTTCTGATTCTTTCCTCCTTTTTCCTCCCTGTTAATTAAATCTTAATTCTTATGTAGCAAATGTCAGTAGGACTGTACATTTTTCCTTCCTGTGTGATGGGACTCTCATATACAGTACTATGAGCACCAGACAGAACCACTTCACATTTCTGCCAAACATGCAGCCCATATGGAATAAGACTTCTAGATTCATCAATATTTGGTTGCTTAGTCAGATATTGATCCTGCAAAGGGAATCCCCCCCCAATTGCTGTAGATATCATGGCAGAGTTGGACCACTCTTCCTTTATCTCATTTTGCCTCAGTATTCAATTCTACATGATTTTTTTTTTGTTCTGTCAAACCATCTTCGGGAGATGATATGACACGTTTAATGGGGCTAATTACAGTGGACTCTCACAGTTACTACTATTGAGCAAGGTACCACCTATACTATACCTGGGCATTTGGTTTTTCTTGCCTAAATCCTAAGTACATACAGCTTATATTACTACAGTCAGATTGAATATGGATATATAAAATTGTAAGGAGTAAAACCATTGTTCTAATGCTGGGTGAGGAATTCTGGGAATTGAAGTCCACATATGTTTAAGACATCTTTTTTCCTGACTAACTCACTCATCCTCATGGGCCAGAAATGAGCAATCATGTGTCCGATAGCTAGTCTCCTGGCCTGGAAGGCTCTGGCCTCCCTCCCTATTTCCTAGCTTTTTAAAACTGTCCTCCACCCCCTTTATTTTTGCCCTTTGCCCTCAAGAAAGAAACTGAAATAGACACAACATTATTTGCCACATCTGTGAAACAATATTTCCTTTGTTTATCTGGATCTTCTCTTTGGCTTAACTGAAGATCTAATAATCCAAAAGAAGGATACAAACTACCACTATGTTCACTTGAGCCACATATCTCACAGCTTTTCACCCATCCTTACTTTCTGTATTTTGTTCTCCACACAATTCATATTGCTATCATTCTTTTTAAAGGATTTGCTTTTAGAGCCCTTCATCATTTAAGGAGCCTGGTTTTGCACACATTACGATTTGGTCAATTTGAGTGTTCTCTCTCAGTTTTATGTGATAACTGCATGAAGGTCCTTTTCCACCTGCAGTTAACTGAGGGCCTGTCCACGCTGCCTGGTTGCCACATTGCAACTGGGGAAACAAAAATATTTTAAATTAAATAATTAGAAACAACACACACACAAACACCCAGAGGCAGACATACTTCTTGTGTTTTGAACTGAAGATGTTCTACATGGGAAACAAGTGTTCTAGCCATTATACTGCTCAGATGATATTATAATACATTGAACAAAAAGCCTTCTTGAAGAAATGCTTTGCAAATACAAGAAAGGAATTTTAAAACTGTTTATTTTGCCTGCATACCATATGCACAGTATGTGCAGTAATACTTTTCCATAAAAAGGAAAGTGATTGGCCACTGCCCTCCTGGAAGAGAAAGTATGGCAAATTGTCCAATGGGAAGATAGTGTTTTCTACAGCCATGTTAGGTGTAAACTTCCCTGAGCACAGGACAGGAATAGCAAATTTATTCAGTTTTATAAATACTTGCCGTTACACCCTGATGTTGATCCATGCTTTTGATTTGACTCCATGAGTGAGATATACATAAGTCATCCTCAGCTGTGCCAGTATTAGAATATTGTATTCCCTGTTATTCTGACACTCATCAAAGATAACTGCCAGGCATGTTAAATCTCATGTGCCTCATAACTGATTATGTTGGCAACAGTAGGGGGTCAGTTGTGGGTGGGATCAGAGTGGCAGTTTCAGGCTGACGTTGGCAGGCCCCCCTTCCCCTTGGTCCTTGGCCAGCCTCATCTGCCATAATTCTGCTGTTGTCTTCCTAAAGAGCTGACTATAGCATTGCTTTATGTTGGGATTCAAATATGTGAACATCTGGTTCTCTGTGTGGGTATCACTTCCAGAAGTCCATTCTGGGCCTGGACAACAAAAAATTAGCTAGGTTCTGCCGAAGTGGTGCGAACTGGCTGAATCCCACCACTAGCTTTATCAGAACTGCACAACTCTGCTAGACTATTCAGCTGCCCTTAAACCTTGTGGCCTGTATCAGTTCAGTCCAATCTGAAATAGTGAAACAGTGGAATGACATTCCCAAAACAAACACCTTTATTTTCCAGAGAGAATATGGAAGAAGCTTGTGTATTGCCTATATAAAGACGTTACTAGTGACTTAGCGCTATCTGTGACTCTGCTCTTTGTATTTTAATGTATTCATTTGGAAAATAAATTAAAAGACGAAGTCTAAAAATCTAGACTCCTGCAAATCTGCCTCATTTCTGCTGTGGTCAATGATTAAAAGATATTTTTCCCCATTAGTTGGCAATGTGCAAAAGAAAGAGGACTCCGAAACTACAAGAGTTAGCTAGTCACTTTGTTTATCACATGTTGCGTTTGTAAAATCAGAAGAGCAATAAGCAGTACTGAAGCTAAATATGTGCAACAAAGATAAGACTGAAATTGATGGTGGGACAACATATTTCATGCCAATATGGTTTTCTGCAGCTTCAGAAAGAATGGATAGTGCTCAGCATAGGAGGAAGGTCCTTAATAAATGATTTAGAAGAAAAGAACTACTCTGTACCTAACTTCAGGGTAGGGTTTTTTTTTCTCAGCCTTCAGCTGCATATTCTTGCAGGGTTGTAAATCTGTAGGTACTGGACATTAGGCTCACTTGCATTAAATGAATGACACCCAAAGATACAAACACATATACATATGCATACTGTGGGAAGAAAGTAAAAGTGCTGAAACTCAATAAAGCCCAAGCCCAAGCAGGGCCTTTGTCATCAAGAAGGGTGTGGCTGACTCTTTTCACTTGGGAAATAACAGTGGCATAATGGAAGACTATTAATACCATTTGGAATGTAAAGTTGAGCTCTGATGAGAAACTGAACTTGCTGAATTGCACTATTGAACTTCAAAGCTCTCAGTTCAAAGCTAAGATATGTAGGACGGAGCACACCCCATTGGTGCTTGTCTCTGAATATGAAATTTATGCAACACAAAAGCTTTTTCTCTGCCATCAGAAAGATCAGAAAGATCCCATGGAGTCTAAGAGACATAAATTCTAGTGTAAGATTAGCCTCCCTTCCTCTAATTACTCATCATCTGATCAACTACTTTGTAGCTTTTGCAGGACATAGAAACCATATACTCAAGCTGAAACAATTGAATTAAGGAAGATACAGTGTGAATAAGGGGCACAGACATTATGTTTTCCGAAAGCATATGATAGAAGGTCAAAAGCTAATGCTTATGATTTTGTAAACTGCCTAAATGGGAGAAACCCATGGATCACATACCGTATCCTCTAGGTGTTCCAGTCACAGCTGCTTCTGGAAGCCCAAAATACAGAATAAGATGGCATCTTCCCATCCAATTTCATGGATAAATTTGATTTCTGCTGAAGTAAAGGGACAGTGTTCTAACACTAGACTAGAGAATATGTAGTTGTCATCTATCAAAATCTTCTGCCTAATGTCAACATTAGGCCGATTATCAGCAGATGGCCAGAACATGCAAAGATGAAGTCAGGAAAGCAAAGGCTCAGAACAAATAAAGGCAACAGAAATCAAGGATGATAAAAAAATAAGTTTCTTCCAACACATTAACAACAAGAAAAAAGTCAAGGAAATTGTAAGTCCACTAAAAAGAGAAGATGGCAAGGAAATAATAGGCAACAGGGAGAAAGCAGAACTGCTTAACTCATATTTTGCATCAGTCTTCACACAAAAAGAAACTATAGCCCAACATACCAAACAAACTGCTGCAAAAGACAAACTAGAAACAAAAATTAAAATAAGCAAGAAAATGGTAAGAGAACCCCTCTCCGACCTTGACAAATATAAATCACCAGGACCCAACAGATTACATCCCAGAGTTCTGAAGGAACTGGCAGATGTTATTTCAGAACCATTGCACCATATCTTTCAAAAATCCTGGAGCACTGGGAAAATACCTGAGGATTGCATAAGCGCTGGTGTAGTTCCCATCTTCAAGAAAGCAAAACAAAAAACAAAAAAACAGACCCAGTTAATAAAGTTGAATAAATAAATAAATAAATAAATCTTTGCTTACATATTGTATAGTGACATTGATTTTATCCATCCAGTGATGTCCACGTGTTCTCTTTTAAGCTGGAAAAGATACTTGATATAACATTGAATTTTATATTGGCTTCTTTCCTGCTTTATTTTGTACACCGAGGCCATATTTTCCCATTATTCTGGAATTCCAACTTTTAGCATTCTAGTCTCCAATAATTGGCATGGGAGTCTTCAAATACTCAAATGCTCCAAGGGCTCCTATTATTATTGGTACAACCATTGATTTCTTCCTCCACAATTGCTCAACTTCAATTTGCAGATTACAATATTTCGTTATTTTTTCTAGCTGTTTCTCTTCAATTCCTGCATCACCTGGTATTGCAATATCAATGAACCAGACTTTTTTCTTTTCTACAATAGTGATGTCAGGCGTGTTGTGGGTCAGATATCTATCTGCTTGGATTCGAAAGTTCCACAAAATCTTGACCTGTTCATTATCAAGAACTTTGTCAACTTGGTGTTTCCTGTAATTTTTTCTGTATTCGAACCTAAATTCTGGCAAAGTTCCAATGTATAATTTTGGCAACTCAATCATGATGTTGTAGATAATCAATCAGTGAAATTTTGCTGTAGCCACTGATAAGATGATCCACTGTTACATCTTGCTCATTGCATATGTGACAATTGCTGTTGTTACTGACATGTTAGATTTTTGCTTTCATGGAATTAGTCTGCAAGGTTGTTGTTATTATTATTATTATTATTATTATTATTATTATTATTATTATTATTATTATTATTATTATTATTATTATTTTGTGGTAATAATTATTGTAATAATAATAATTACATTTATTTGCCACCCATCTCATTTCAAAGTGACTCTGGCCACTTGATACATTGAAAAAAAATGATGAAAAATAGAAAGCAAAAGGTATGAGAGACAAATGAAATATTGCTAGACATTGAATGCTAGAGAAGGGCCTAGGAGTTATATGTAGATAAATAAAGCAAAAGCCTTAGGATAATGATTGAATGGGAAGAACAAGACATTTCTTTAAGACAATTACAGAAATCAAAGAAAACTTCTATACAACAATGGATGTGAAAAAGTACAAAGAAGGCAAAAATCTTCTGGAAAAAGAAGACATAAAGAAAAGGTGGAATATACTGTATATACAAAAGAATATACCAACCTTCCCTGACATATACCAAAAATTTGATCATCATCTAGAAACTGAAGTTAAACAGGCTGCAGAAAAAATTGCTAACAAAACTTTAGGAGTTGATAAATTACCAGGACAGCTGTTTAAAATCTTACAAGATGATGCAGTTCAAGTATATACATGATTTGGAAGCTGGTATGAAAAACACAGCAATGGCCAAGGACCTGGGAAAGATCAATGTATGCCAAATGCCAAAAAAGAATGCTCAAATGATCAAATAACTGTGCTCCTGAATCCAGCAATGTAGAGAACAAAAAAGCCTATTGGTAACACCTGATAGATAATGGAAAAAGCAAGGTGATTTTTTTTTACATCTATTATAGCTTCATTGATTACAGTAGCTAAAGCTTTTGACGGTGCATATCACAACAAATTGTGGATAGTCCTGAAAAATTGACGAATACTGGGTCATTTCATTTGCCTATGAAGGATATGTATCATGATCCAGAAAGAACAGATTACAGAGGAACTAAATGATTTAGATTTGGGAACAGTTGGGAATAAAATTAAAATTAAAAAACCTACTGATCTTGCATAATCTCACAGTACTTTAGGCCTCTGTTCTCTGCAACAGAGAATGGAACTGAAGCTGGGGGAGGCTTCCACATGCCTCCAGAGGCCTGATTTGGGCATCGGAAGCCTTTTTCAGGCTGCTGCCACCAGGAAAGGAAGCCAGGGGATGCTTCCGTGGGCCTCCGGAGGTCCATTCTGGGCCTCAGAGGCCTCCTCCAGGCCTCTGAGGCTCAGAATGGAAGCTGGGGGTGGTGCCCACATGATTTTAGAGGTCTGTTTTGAGCCCCAGAGGCCTCCCTCTGCTCTTGCCAGGAGCAGAGAAAGAAACAGAGAGGCTGGAGAGGAGACAGATCTTCACAAGGTAAATGACGCAGAGCAGCAGGATTGGGCATGGGAACAATTGTGGGTACCCCAGCAGAGGGAGCATGAGGTATCTCAGTGGGGGTGGGGGGTAGTCTGAAGCAGATGGCCTGTTCCATCACTAGGCCTCCTTATGGCCTTCTCCACTCTTAGATACCTCATGTTCATTTAATGAGCTGTGCATTTGCCCACGCATTAAATGAGTGAATGCATGGGCGAAAGCTGAGAATGAATCATGTTCAAGGTACGAGATTCACTCCTATGAATCCTCGAGTTATGAATGGAATGAGCAGGCTCCATTGCATTCGTAACTTGAGGACTACCTGTAGTCTGGATTATAATGATTTCTGTGATCTTATTTTGAGTTTCACAGAACCATAGATTTGGAAGTGTACACAGAGGTCATCTGCTCCAACTCCCTGCTTGGGGCAGGATTTGCTAAAGCATTTATGACTGATGGTTGTCCAACTTGTCTTTGAAGACTTCCAGTGAAGAAGAACATAAAGCAGCCTGTTCCACTGGTTGACAGTTCTCAACCATCAGGAAATTCCCCCTAATCTAACCTGAATCTACCTCCCTGTAGTTTCGTTATGCTTCTGTTTTGTTGATTTTCATCAGAGAAGTTCCTAAGTTATCATCTCCATGCGGAAAGGAAACCACCAGAATCACAGCTGTGATAATTTACTGGGTCTAGTACGTAACATAGATGCCTAGCCATAATGAGTGCAGGTGTTTCAGCAAAGCAGAGCATTTGGGGTGTAATGCCCCCCCCCAGTATCATTAGATTGGAATTGTAGACTGCCTGTGGAAAACAAGTTCCTGATCATATAGATCTCAGACACTGCAATATAAACGATGGAAAAGAAGCTCTCTCATTTGTAAAAGTTTCAAATGGCTAAAAAAGAAGAAAAAATGATTAAAGGTCAGTGATGTAGCAGTAGTATTGGTAATCCTCACTTAATGATTATCAATGGGACTAGCAACTCTGTTATTAAGTGATGCAGTCATAAAATGAAACATCTGACCATGCTGGACTTACATCAGTTTTGCTGCAGTCATTAATCAAATCCACCGTGGTTGTTAAGCACAACGTCCCTTGTGACTTACTGCCAGTTTCTCCATAGACTTTGCTTGTTGAAACTCAGTTGTGAAGTACGCAAATGACAATCATGTGCATGTGCGTGCTGTGCTATGCTGGGCATGCTGGGACTACCATAAGTTCTAAGCTCAGTCATAAAACTACTTTTTCAGTGCTGTCATAAGTTTGAATGATCGTTAGGTAGGGCAATCATTAAGTGAGAACTATCTGCATATGAAAGTGGCATAAAGCCACACTTCTCTTGCTAGGCAAGGATTTGGTTGATGTCACTAACTCCTGATTAGAAGCTTAAATTTCCTGTTCGGAAACTTTACCTTGGACTGTGGTTTTGCAACAACTCATGCAGGGCATGCCTAGACATCCATTGTGCTATGAAACAGGATGTATCAGCCAACATAATCTTTGTGCATGCTTGAGTTAATATAATGTATAGAAGTGACTAATTTAGTTTAGAAGAGCAGATATAGACAGCTAGCAGGGACCTGTGAAAATTTCACAATGGAAAAGGATAAATTGGCATCAGACTTTTATCACTCTAGGGAATATTTATTTTACAGAACATCCGACATGCCGGCTCCTCTGTCAATGTGTGACGTGTATTTTCTGGTAACATTACCCAGATTGTTAAGGTCAACATGCCTATGCTGTCCTAAAGGAGCAACCAAGTTTAATGCTTGAGATCCCTGTAGCAACAATAAGTGTATTTATATCTTGTGTCTCCTCTACTAATTGAGTTAAAAAAATAATTCCCATTTGGCATTACTCACCAGGACTTGAATTATGGGTCATGCAGTGGTCACCAATAGGTTTCCAAGAGCAATAAGACTTCCCTACCTGCTTGCTTCAGATAGAGTCTTGAATCTTAAACCAACAATTAAAACATTCATGGTAATATCATAATAATTAGTATAAAGGTAGTATTGTAAAGCAATCTACGCAGTAAAAATAATAGTAATGGAATAAATGGTAACCAAAATAACAAATGTTAGATACATGGCAACAAAACGTTAACAATTAGATGCCCTCTGGAAGAATTCTTTCTTAAAGAACTCCAGAACACTGTGTGAAATGAAAACAATTCCACAAGGCTGGTAAATTGGGGTTCAAGTGAGAGATTCCTTTGGAATGAAGGCATGGGGTGAATTGATTCTGGGTGGTAAAGGCAGTCCTTTATAGATTAAAATAGTTCTCTGTGTGTAGCTGTCTTTTCCTGTTAACCATGTGCACCACAGAAAGGATAAGAGCTGTATTTCTCATCTTTGACAACTTTAAAATGTGTGGACTTCAACTCCCAGAATTTTCCAGCCAATTAAATCTTCAAGATCACTACATAAAGACTCACAGCACTGACTACCAGGTTAAGGAGATACACTAGAGCAGGGGTCCCCAACCCCTGAGCCACAACCAGTACTGTGGCCTGTTAGGAATCGACCCGCACAGTGAAATTGAAACCATTCATCCCAAGTCCATGGAAAAATTGTCTTCCATGAAACCGGTTCCTGGTGCCAGTTTCCTAGAAGGTTGGGGACCACTGCACTAGAGAAGTAGAGGCCAAAAAGATAAATGCCATGTTCTTTAGACAACCATCCAAGGTGTTCTTTTAACTGCAGTGCAGTAATACAGCAGAGTCACCAACTGCAGAAACTGAACAGTACTGGAAGCACATATGGGAAAAAGACAAAACACATAACATCAGGTGCAAAGCGACTGCAGGACCTGAGAGCAGATCACAGCCATCTCCCAGAACAAGAACCAGTCACAATCACAGTAGCTGACATCCAGCAGCAGGTCAAAAACATGAAAAGCTGGACAGCACCTTGCCCAGATAGGAACCACACTTACTGGCTAAAAAAAAAAACTAACAGCAGTGCAGTGCACGAATGTCTAGCAGCACAAATGAACCAGTTGCTAGTAGCAAACTCCCACAAGGAGGATAGTGCTGAGATAAGGACCAAAAGACAGCAGTGGTGATAGATGTAGCGATGCCAGTTGATAGTAACATCAGGAAGAAGAAGGCTGAGAAGCTGGAGAAGTACCAGGGCCTGAAAGAGGAATTAGAGAGGAGGTGGGAAGTAAAGGCCAAAGTGGTACCAGTGGTGGTAGGGGCACTCAGGGCTGTGACTCCTAAGCTGGGAGTGTGTCTCTAACAGATCTCAGGAACGACATCAGAGGTCTCTGTCCAGTGCAGTATTAGAGGGTTAGGGTTAGGGTTAGACGAGTATAATCTCTGACCCCCGTCAAATAATCACCCTTGATCCCAAAACCAAACTAGGCAAGATGGCAAAAAGGGAGTCTCTTGTTCCTTTTTTGCCCACCACCAGTATTAAAATCTCATGTCTGAAAAGTTTTTGCCCACCCTAGACATAATTGATTGCTGTAATATCCTTGTTGTAATTATAGCATGTGTACATCAATTCACAGAGGAATTTGTCAACTATTGATTGATATCCCTAACCCTAACCAATTTGTTAGGTGGAAGTGTCAGCCAGTAGAAATAAGTGGATATAATTTATCAGTGCATGAGACTCACTAGCAAGCAAAAACTTTTCGGTGGGAGAAAAAGGAACAACCACCAAGATACGTGCATTTAAACTCTTATTTGTCATAATGATGTGGGAAGTTATAATCTGTACATGGCAACTGCTTTTATTCAAGTAAGAACAATTCAACAAATGGAAAAAGCAGAAGCAGTCCAAGAAAGCCCATTGCTCTTAGCTGGCTCACCAATCTGTAAGACATCTTTAAGGAGATTCTCAGATGCTTACAGAACACTTGCCCTAGAGAGGGGCAACCTCTGGTCATAAGCAGTTTCCTCTGGAGATGGGTCAGGAGAGCAGCAAGTGAAAGCATGGCTTATTCAGCTCCTGACAGATTGAGCCCTGGAGAATATAACATTCTACTTTGCCTAGTAACCATGTACCTCTTTATTTCTAAAACATTGGTCCCTTCTTTTCTTTTTTTTTAATCAACTGATCTGATAAACTTACATGTTACACCAGATGAGGAGTCCTTGGTGCTCTCTGAGCTTGTTTTCTTGCAGACATTTCATTACCCAAACTAGGTAACATCATCAGTGCTAGTAGTCATGTTACACCTAATTTTATCTCCAGTGAAATATTCACAAAAATAGGACAATGACAAAATTGTGTGTGTGTTTTATGTTAGTGGTTAGAGAGAAATTGTTATGGGAAAAGTACTTTTTGGGTGGTGGAAAGGAGAGTCAGCACATCCAGCAATTGCTCACAACAAAGCTTTATAGAAGATTTAATTCCATTGATGACTATTTCAGGAGGATTCTGAAGGTAAGTTTGAGGCAATCTTGGCTCTACTGGATCAAAACAAAAGTTGTATTGAAGTGGTGGAATTCATCTAGTCCAGGGGTATCAAACTCAATTTCATTGAGGGCCACATCAGCATTGCGGTTGCCCTTGGTGGGCCGGATTGGTGTGGCCAGGCTGGGTGTGGCCTACTGGGTGGGCATGGACAGAGTGGGTGTGGCCTATTGGGTGGGCATGGCCAGCTCTACATCGTTCGTGTCAAGGGTGCCTGTGGGGGCCTGGGTAGGAGTGGGACAGATCTGAGGGTCTCTGGCAGAAGGGGATGGCATGGTCCATTGGAGGAGCCTCACTGCCTGCTGAAACCCCTCTGCCGGAGCCCATCAAGCCAGATATGTGAAGTAGGCGAGGGCCATTTGCTGGCTACTTCCAGGCGATGGTGCATTTCTTCATTCCTCACAAAGGGTGACACTCCCCAGCATGCACAGGGGGCGGGGGCGATACAGCATTGGCTGGTTCCTCGCTGTTTCCAGACAGCCTTCTGGAGCTAAGACTGAATGTGTTTCAGCATAGATGGCCACCACAAAATTGTACATTGGCTCCCGGCCGGCCTGGGCCAGGGCCAAGGCAGTGGGGGCCGTTCCCTCACTGTTTCCAGAATGGCTTTGCGGGCCACATGAAACCACTTCGCGGGCCGCATCCGGCCCCCAGGACTTGTGTTTGACATGTCTGATCTAGTCTTTGGAAAGGCCCATTTTCTAAACATATGGAGCAGATGTACATAGCACAATATTCTCATTTTCATGAGGCCTGTATTCATACAGAGTAAAGTTCAGAAACAAGTTGCCTTCCTCCTATGCTGTTTTTAGCAGGAGAACCAGATATATAACAATCACACAAGCAGGATTAAGAGGCACATACATTAATTTGGTGCTCCTGCACGTCATTTGTATTCCTGTGAGATTTTTAAAAGGTATTTGCAAGTTAATGGGAGTACATTAGTCTTTTGAAGTGTAAATGAAATGCCAATAAATGTGGATGAGAATTACTTTTTTTCATTCAAAGTTCAGTCTATACGAGAATGAACTCCTAACATAAGATCACATAGTGATAAAAGAAATTTTTTAAAAGCGTGTTATCCTAGATACAAAGGATTCTAGATACAAAGGATTCTAATGCAGTTTTGAAAACTAAGAAATGTATTTCCATTACCAAATGAGCATCTTCTGTTTTTTTCTTTTCAATGGAAGAACATTTTACCTTTACTGACATAAAGCTTCCTTTCCTCTCCTCTCCTCTTCCCTCCCTTCCCTTCCCCCTTTTCTCCTGTTTCACTGTTTCCCCTTTGTTCTTTATAGTAATAGCAATAGCACTTACACTTTTATACTGCTCCACAGTGCTTTTACAGCACTCTCTGAGTGATTTAAGAGTCGGCATATTGCCCCCGACAACCTGGGTCCTCATTTTACCACAGTTGGAAGGTTGGAAGGCTGAGTCAACCTTGAGACAGTCAGGATCGAACTCCTGCCAGTAGAGACAGTTAGCCTGCAATACTACATTCTAACCACTGCGCCACCAGTGGTTAATTGCAATCTATCACATATTATTCAACCATCAAGATTTTCTAATGGAGTATACATGAACACAAGATTTTTTTAAAATACTAAGTGACAAGTAAAATCTGCAGGAAAGAAGACACAGAGTTTAATAGGAGAGCATATACTTAGTCCTTAGCAAGTGGCCACTCTTAGCACTGATTTTAATGGATCTCAGAAATGGATTCACAGGTTGCGTGGGTAGGAAATCTGAGAGTGTAAGTTCAACAAAATAGTTTAAAAAATCCTGGAAAAAGATAAGGGAAAACTATTTTCATACTGTTGTCAAGAAAGTAACATATCCATGTCCATGTAGTCAGCTGAGGTCAAGCTTAGCTTGAGAAAGCCATACATTTAACACAGATAGTATCAGACATTTTTTATAATCTAGATTGGTTTGGGATATATTTTACAGAATTTAGTCCATTAGTATACAGTAGAGATAATCACATCCTCTGTGACTAGAATAAGCTCATAATATCTTCTTCTCTTAAGTTTTGAATTGTGTATAGCCACAATAAAGCAGGCCTGAAGAATTTGTCAGTGAGACATGGAGATGCTGGCATTAATGAGAAAAGATGTTAAATGTGAAGAAAATTAGTTGAGCTGAACACTGAAAGGTTATGCACCATTGCTGTGCATATACTCTGTAGTAAAACCTATATGTTTATGTAGATATGCGCTGACTTTACAGAGGCATAAGCAAAATAAATTGCCACAATCTCTCCCCAAACGCATTAATTCAATGTATATAAATTGTTTGCATGCTATTAAATCATGGTTAATTATTACTAGTGACCCATAGATAGATTTTCTCCATGAGTACATAAATTAAGCATCTATAAAATCTTATGAAAAGAGTTAGAAATCTTATGATTTGACTAAAGATATGCATTTTTACAAGCCTTCCTCAGTAGGTGTTTTTCAGTATGATATGACATGTTCCAATATGTTCATTGATAACTGATTGTTGTAAGGTGCTTCCTGATACCTCAAAATGGATGACTCCCAATTTTAATCTGTTTTATTCTTGAAGGACCTAAGGTTCAATCCAGAGTGCTGAAGCTACCATAGTATTTTTTTTCCTTTAGTTTATTTTAGATTTTGCTTTTTGTTTTTGTTTCACTAGAAAAGCAAATTCAAGGGAATGTCAGCAGTGAGAATTTATAATTAATTCAAACTGCCTTAATGTTACAGTCTTGCAACACATGGTTTCAACTTAAGAAATTCTCCAATATTTGAACTGGAATGAGTTCACATAGATGACCTAGAAACATATGGAGTTATCTTTGTAGAAATCACAGAACTGTATCAATGCTCATAGAGTGTTAAAAAGTTAACACCAATCCTAGCTTTGAGCTAAGCGAATTTCTTTTGTAAGTGGAGGTGTTTGGGTTTTTGTTTTTGTTTTTTGTACTGGAATTGCCTTGTGTCTTTGAACATTCATTTCTAGCCAGAATGCAGATAAACCGATATATATCAGATGAATTTTCTATTAGATATTCCTATAATGCAACATTAAAGAGCTTGAGGTGCCCCTATGCTAACTTTTTACTTTTCATTTCCAAGAGAGACTCAATTCATTTATTCCTAAGGAATGTGACAACATGCCTTCGTTGTTCTGCATGACAGTAGGTCAACTTATTTAAGTTTCAAATGTGTTTTGATCACAATTTAGAGCTTCCATCACAGACGCAACTTGAAACTGTCAAATATATATTGCTTAGCAATATTCTCAGTTGGTTTGGAGGGAAAGATTTTAGCATGATTGTTGAAGTTGTAGATCAGTTATTCTCTCCAGGCATGTTGGATTTCACACTGTAAGTGGCTGTTTCATATGGTAGTAGAACCATAGAGACTGATACCCATCAAAGATCATTTAACCCACTCTCTCTGCCAATATGAATTTGCACTATTACAGAATCCCCCAAATCCCTAAAGAAGGCAAACTCCACCATCTTTAGAGACAATATATTCCAGTCTCATCCTATCAAGAAATTCTTCTAAATATGTATCTGAAATGTTCTTTTGGGTAATCTGAGCCTGTTGATTTGGATTCAGCTATCTGATGCAGGAAAAATAAATTTGTTCCATCATCCATCCATCCATCCAATCAAAACAGGATTGAGAACCTTTTTGAGTCAGACAGACAGATTTTTTCCTGGAGACAATCTGTTGAAGCCTGCATGCCAACAATAACTAGTTTACAGAAATATATATATATCACAACAATAAACAACAATGGTCACCTTATACAAGAAGAAGCTGTAAAAAATAAAAAGTTCAACATTTGTGGCAGCACCCATTATACATTCATACTGCATCAGCCCTAGTGCTCAGCAATGAGATGTTCAATTACTTGTGGCTAGAACAAATAAGGTATTAGCATATATATCATTATACTTTAAAACATGACTGAGGACTCATTAGCCAGGAATAAATGAATGCAAGTGAAATGAAATCCTCCCAGGCAATTTTTCTAAAGTGAGATTTTGCCACTTTAAACCAAATCCTTTTGCTATGGTGTTTAGTAGAGATCAGGTTTGTACGCAGTCAGGTGCTTTCATACTATCTGTGCAAAAGAAACAAATAAAAGAGGAGGAAAATCATTTTCAGATTTATTATATCTGCTTGACTTGTCCCTTGTAACTGTTTTCTGCCATTAATTAGATAAAAATGGAGGTGAGAAAGGGCACGTATGTCATATGCATTGCCTATGATACAAGCAACTTTATCAGTTAATTTTCTTCCATGAAACATTTATTTGTCATAATACTTGATCTCTAACTTAGTCACAATTTATTTGAAATACTGTGAGCTAAATTTAAAAACCAATTTAATACATATATGAACATACGAACAGAGAGAGAACAGACAATTAAACAATTTGGGGAAAATAAAATAGCTGCATTTTAGCAATGCCATTTCATTGCTGATGACATCTTAGCCATCATCAAATGCTCCCAAATTGAAGAAACACACCACCTGATGTGATCTCCCCATCACAAGACCTACTGACCACATGAAGCCCTTACAAGCAGAAGAACACTGATAGGGACATATCCTAAATTCTGCTGAAGATGTCCCCTAGCCTGGTAACGAAACATTCGGAAACTAACTCACAAGCTTGGAGAATGAACCTCCATCCTCAATGCCATTTCAGTCTGGTTTTGGAATTAGAGGAGTAAAAGTGAAAATAGTGGCAGTTCACTTCTGAGAAACCTCCTCTTTCCATCCTCATCCTTAATTCCCTTCCCTAGGAACAAAATACAGATTTTCAACATACCTCTTCCACTGACATTATTCCCAGGCTTTCAGAAGATTTAGAGCAGTGTTTTTCAAACTCAGCAACTTTAAGATGTGTAGTCATCAATACCCAGAATTCCCCAGCCAGCCATACTCATTAAGGAATTCTGGGAATTGAAGTCCATTCATCTTAACATTGCTGAGGTTGAGAAACATTGACTTAGAGATTTAGTTGTGCTCCCCACCATCTCCTGGAGTCTCCTGGCTGCTTAGACCTTTGTGCAAACTTGATGTGTAAAGTTTTATAAGGTTCAGACATACAAATTCAAATTCAAATTTATTTCCTATTAATAGTTCCCCCAACAGTGGTAATTTCCTTTCTGATTTCTACAGAACTGGCTTGTAGAATGCATATAGCCTTCTAATCATGGAAATATAGTGCCAAATCATTTATTAGGTTGAGTTTAGGTAGAAAGGTCCTCATGGGTAAATTCATTGTACAATTTCCATAAAGATACTAACATTTACTTTTAATAGGACCTATGTGCCAGTTTTAGTAAGCACTTGAACGGCCAGCCATCTTCTTTTGCAATTAGTTGTAATTTAAATCTCATACATTAAAAATAAGCAGTCATTCCATAGACAACAGCATATAGACTGGATGTTAGGCTCTTTCCTTTTTCCTTTTCTAAAGCATGAAATATTAAACAGTGTGTTCTGTTTGTGACATATATTGCCTAAATTGACTGCAGTCCATGATTGTAGCATAACAAAAGAGGGTGGCAATGATATGTGAGACAAGAGAAGTAGGGAAAAATGTTGATTGCTATGGAGAGAATTAGCTCAGTGAGATCCGCTGCATTATTTATGCTGTCATTATTTTGACTCAGTGGGACTGCCAAATGTGTTATCTCTTCAAGAAATGCGTGATACAACACAAGTTGTTTGCATCAGTATAATGTTTCATTAAACACTGGCAGATACAGGAATTATTTTGGCTGTGTGCATGAACATTAAAAGAGCAATGTGATGTCTAGTATCATTTTCTAAGTCTTACCAAAGTTTTCTGTTGGTTTAGACTGTATTGTTTTTGTACCATGCTTCAGTGGCTGCTTCAGTACGTGTGTATGTTCACATAAAGGAAAGAAGAAAAGAGTCATGGGAATCATATTCTTCATGTAAATTATATGTATTTTGGCCAGGCATGTCTCACTATGTTCCACTATGTTATGAATTCAAGAGTCTCTCTTTTTCTTGTTTTCATAGAATGGCTAGAGGAAGGCCAATCTTCCATCAACCAAAGAAGAAACAGTTTCAGGAAGTTTGCTAAGAGTCTGTCTCCATTCTCAGAAAGAACACTCTGTTACAAAGCTTTATAAGTCCTCAGTGGTTCTCTTTGCTTTCACTTACATTCTTTTAAAGAATTGGAAAAAATAGGAATGAATGAGCAAATTTTATATAATAATTTATAATAGAGGGATGGGTGAAATGGAGTGTGCAGGCTCTGGTGTTGGAAATTGTATGTTTTAATTTATTAGGTTCAGGAGACAGAGATAAACCAGGAGATGATCAAGTTCCTAATGACATCAGATTATTTGCAGTTTATCATAATGTTCTTATATTAATCAATAGTGAGATCATGGTTGAAATACTGTGCATATTTCTGATTACCAATCTCAAAATGCATGTTTTATTGCTGAAAAAGAGGGGTTGAGGGAATAACGAGAACAAGTAGGATAACAGTAACTCACTTATGTAGAAAGAGTATAGTCATTGAAGCCTTTTAGTTTAGTGAGAAAGTAGGTAAAGATAGATAGATAGATAGATAGATAGATAGATAGATAGATAGATAGATAGATAGATAGATAGATAGATAGATAGATAGATAGATAGATAGATAGATAAACAAACAGATGAGAGAGAGAGATGATAGGACTGTGGCATGCCATCATGGATATCAATTCTACACAGTAGACTGTATTTAGAATTATCTTTATTAACATCCATCATATAACAAAGCATCATGGGTATTACAATAATGCCAAAGTAGTGTCACTGCTAAGCTTGCACTACTCACTGCCTGTTTGAATCTTAACTTCAAAGGGAATTTCTCCAGTTCAAAGTCCACGTAATAAATTCCCAAGCTAACTGAGAGTAATATGCTGCATATTTTCCCCCAGTTTAAGCAGAAGGTACCTGGCATTTTTTCAAAGCAGAAGTATTATCAGCTTGACATATTTGTACCTAAAACAGAGCAAAAAAATAAAAATAAAAAATCCCCTATGCTAATCAGGAAACAGAGCACTTAAAATTATTTGGCACTTTAAAAAAATCACACATTTTTCCATATCCAACTTTTAATATAAGTAATCACAAACTAAATAGTTAATAATTTGCTGAGATTTTACAGTATGTAAAAGCAAGCAGGACACTTTACTTAAGGTAAGGACAGCCCTGTTTGTCAATTGCAAGAAATGGCATTTTTTTCTGCACTGGATCTTTCAGGCTTGAACGCACATATATTCCAGAATACTAACTCCATGACAGTGCAATAATTTATGTCCAATGGCTCCAGACTTCCCTTCTGGGAATTGAAAATGATCATAATTTCAAATTGACACCATGTTTTATGACAGCATCTTTAATCCTGGCCCAAACTCATGGAGGACAGGAACATATTCATGGCACAAATGTGGGCTGCATTTTCCTTCCGTTTTGTGCATTCATTCAAACCCATAAGCAATAAAATGCGATCATAGCAAGCAAATATAGATCCTCCTTTCCCCCAAGACGCCACTATGCGTCATATGCAAAAACAATATCCTGGCTAAAAATAATGGCTGACCAATATCCTGAAGATGGAGTAAATACAAAGAAATATTGCTGGAAATATTTTCATGCTTCTTGTGTCACAAACAGATTATAATGATTGTACTCATCATTATTCAGTTATTTTTTTTCCCTTTCTCTGGGCATTCATGTAACTATGTCCAGGTTATAATGGACAGACTCAGGGTAGTTCACAGTTGAATTTCTGTTCAAAACAGGTATATATATATATATATACCTGTTTTGAACAGAAATTGACCATATTGACTTATGTGCCTCTGCTGCTGATAGACTGATTTTTCTCCTCTTTTTATCGATTGTATCTATATAGTTGAGTAGCTCCTGTATCTTTCCCCTTCCTAAGAGATGCATAGTACCAGAGGAAAGTAGGTTATGTATATTTTAGGTCTGTAACGCCTCCACCATATCCTTTTGATATGATTTTGCAGAAAGGTTTGCTACTCTAATGTCTTTACGTATGCTTTTTGGGTTTTATGCACTACCTTTTCTTATCCATTCCTTCAAATGCGATGGGGGGGGGGGCGTGGAAGAGGAGAATGAGGGGAAATAAAAGCAGATGCTGCATGCTATCAAAATATCTCCTTATATTCTGGCTTCCCATTTTAGCCTCTGTTCAATTTAGGCAAGGGCTGGATAAATACCAGATATTTTTACAACCCTATAATCCATTAATTTGGGGTAGTGTCTAGGCGACTGGATGAAGCGGGGCATTTACTGGCCAGATGTCCTTCCTGACACTTCATGGAGTTTGTAGAGGTTATTTTTTGTTTGTGCCCTAGAAGAGGAACTCCTGCCACTATACAGGATTGAACAGAACACCTACCTGATCTAACAGAATATCTGCCTGATCTAACAGAACACCTGCCTGATCTAACAGAACACCTACCTGATCTAACAGAACACCTGCCTGATCTAACAGAACACCTGTATGATCACACAGAACACTTGTCTGATCTTGATGAATATAAATCACCGGGACCTGATGGATTACATCCCAGAATTCTAAAGGCAGTGGTGGGATTCAGCCAGTTCACACCACTTCAGCAGAACCGGTAACTAATTTTTTTGTTGCCCAGACCCAGAATGGACTTCTGGAAGTGACATCCACACAGAAAACCGGTTGTTCACATATTTGAATCCCATCACTGTCTAAAGAAGTTGGCAGATGTCATCTCAGAACCATTATATCATATTTTTCAAAAAATCCTGGAGCACCAGGGAATCACCTGAGGACTGGAAAAGAGCTGATGTGGCTCCCATCTTCAAAAAAGGGGGGAAAACAGACCCAGGAAACTACAGATCAATTAGCCTAACATCAATACCTGGGAAGATATTGGAAAAAGATGGGCCTGCCAAATACAGCATATAGAATAACAAAGTTGTAAGGCACCATGGAGGTCTTTTTGTCCAACCTCATGCCCAAGAGGAAACCTTATACCATCCCAGCCAACTGGTTGTCGAATCTCTTTTTAAAAATTTCTAGTGATGGACCATCCATAAGTTTTGAAGGCAAGCCATTCTACAGATTAGTTGTTCTCACTGTCATGAAATCATGCATAGTTTTTCAAACAGACCATATGGTTGCAGTACAGAATATAGCTAAGAATAATGCACCTTGAGGAAGGTAAAGGTTTTTCAGAGCCACTTCTTAGCATTTTCTACTGACCCTTTACTGTATCTTTGTGGTAAAGGGAATGCTCAGCTGGGGGGGTGTCTCCTGCTTGAGCATGGGGTTGGACTAGAATTGGCATCATTTTTTTCCTTTCCTCTGCTTTCCACCCCCCATACATTGTCTCAATAGAAGTAGAATGTATTATCCTCTTGCCTTTTATTTAATTTGCGTTCATGAAGATATGACATAGCCAGTGATGAGTGATGGTATTTGAAGTAAACCTAATGAAAAGTAAAGTTTCCACTCTCACTCTTAACATCCCACTACAGAGAAAAAGAGGGGAAAGGGTATATGATTATTGCACATATTATTCTGATTGTTCTAATCCTATTATGCTCATTTGACTTTTTTAAATAAAAAAAGAATTTCCATCAAATCCTTACTCTTTAGAGTTGACTTTTGAGGCATCCTAATAAATGTCCAAAAATATCAAGCTGGCAGGCATGATTGTATGAATAAAGGCTTCATCTTGATTTTTCTAAAACATATACACTAAAGCTGAGGCCCCTGATTGACATCTAAGATCTCTTGTGTGAA
>NW_015386657.1:908341-913146 GCF_001527695.2 Protobothrops mucrosquamatus | reverse complement strand
ATTTGACTTTTTTAAATAAAAAAAGAATTTCCATCAAATCCTTACTCTTTAGAGTTGACTTTTGAGGCATCCTAATAAATGTCCAAAAATATCAAGCTGGCAGGCATGATTGTATGAATAAAGGCTTCATCTTGATTTTTCTAAAACATATACACTAAAGCTGAGGCCCCTGATTGACATCTAAGATCTCTTGTGTGAACAAGCCCACTCTATTCACTTTCTTTCTTTTATGGGGATAAACTGTAGGTTAAGAAATATGTGCTTGTCTCAACGTGTAAATGTAATGTTACTCTTCAAACTGTTCTCATGCCTATTTTAGAATTATTGTGAACAAGGTTACTTTCATACACAGCTATCCTTCCTTGACCTCTGAGTGAAATCAGTAAGAGAACATGTTTTTCGGAGTTTCATAAATTACAAGAGAGTGAACATGAAGGAATGAATAAAATGAAAACATGGATAGGACTTAACTTTAACTTGCTGTCTTGTGATGCACTCACATGATAGGTGGTCCATTTGACACCATTGCAAGGATATTGCATGAGGTAAAGTCAACAGATAAATTATGTGGCAGTTGAATATGAAAAGAATGTGCCAACTTTTTCTCTTGGCCCGCTCTTACTTCCTTATTACAGACAAATGGCATTTCCAAGATATTTCTGCACTGTTCATTATAAGTTGCTATTCTCACTGAGAAGTGAAAGCCTAGAGGAAGAAACTACATACAAATCCTCTAAAATCCTTCCTTGAACTTTTGCATTTAGAAAAATATCACTAGCGAATTGCTTTATTGGCCCAGCATGGCATGAGTAAAAGAACTAAGTGTAATTGCTTTAAATTGCCTTAAAACTCACTGATCCCATCTCTGTATCACAAAGGGATGATATTATGCCTCCCCCATATTAGAATGACAGTCAACTATGGGTAGTCTTCATTTAGAGACTACAACTGGGACTTGCAACTTGGTCATTAGGTGAAGTGGTTGCTAAATGAAACCCTAACTGTGCTTATGATCTTATTTCAATTATTATTTTATTTTATTTGTTAGATGTATATCTTGACTTTTCTCCAGGGTCTCAAAGCAATACATATAGTATCCCCTCCCATTTTTTCCCCCACAACAGTAACCCTTTGAGGTAGGCTGGGCTTATCAAGGACCACAGGCCCAAAGTACTCGAGTGTGCCTCATGGCTGAGAGTAGGCTTGAATCTCCTGTTGTAATCCTTCCATACAAAAATTATAATGCAGTATTTGCCATATATTTAAAATGCTTTCTTGGAATATATGCTATATTACTTTGACCAGGATTCTATCTTTCAACAATCCTTTGGAAAAGTTTTTAATATTTTTAAAGCAAACTTAACAAAGCAAAAAATTCTGCAAACTATTGTGGTTGCAAAAAATATATATTTCATCACACTTTGATCATTGTGTTGGGAGAGGTAAAATAATCCACTGAAATGGACTTGTAAATATCCCTTCTGTGTTAGAAATATTACAACCACAACAGTAATAGTCATAACTGTAGGGGTGAGCTAAGTCCTTGAAACATTAGAAGCTATTTTTATTTCTGTCTTATCTGCTTTTGTTAATATCAATATTTAAACTTTAAGATAATTGTCACAATCTGTATTTATTACATTTTCCTTTGATCTGACTGCTTACATTTTTTTCTCTCCACCCTTGTGTACACATACGTAACTTGCCAACTTGGGATAACATTTCATGCATCTGATGAAATAGATTCAGAGCCATGAAAATGTATGCAATAATGAATGTGTTAATCTTTGAGAGTGCCAAAAGACCTTTCTTTGCTTTGAGGTCATGATAACCCTAACCTAGGCAAGAAATGAAAGATTTTTTATTTAAAAAATAGCATTCTCACAGCTGTTGAGCACCTGGAATTCTTCAATAATATCATAGAGTTGTAAGAGGCTGCTTAGGCCACAAGTTCAAAGCCCTGCTCTGTGCCAAAATACAGTTTATAACGTGCCAAACAGATGGCTGTATAGTGAAGAGGAGCCCATCCAGGGCAGGGAACTATTTCCACTATGGAATTGCTCTTACTCTTAAGAAGTTTGATTTAAGCTGCCTTCTCCATTTTAAGTGAGATTTAAAGGGGAATCTGTGCTTCTGGAATCTCAGTAGCAGACCTGCTTTCTAAAAATAAAATTAGGAGTGGTCCTTTCTGATGGAAGATACAGGTATCCTCCTTTAGGAATCAGTCAGCCCTTCCCGGTAGACCAGATAGGAAACAGTTAGCGTCTCTTCCCCTTATCCTTCAGTCATTTCTACTATCATTACAGAAACCTTTGGGTCATTTTCAGAACTACTGCCTAGGATGACCCCATAGGTGAAGGGAAGCAGCTCATTACAAAAGAGAGGCCTTTTAAATTATGAGATTTTAATAATAGCAGTGGTTTTCAATCCTGGCAACTTTGAAATGTGTGGACTTCAACTCCCAGAATTCCCCAGCCTCTGGTTTACTGAATCCCCACTTGGAGAAATCACACATGGCAACACCAGATGTTTTCTCAGCCCCAGACAAACCAATCTTCAGTTCTAGGTAGTTTACAATCATTAAAAGCCGATAAAAACATTAACATGCTAAAACAATAAATTAAATAATAATAAAAAGGCACCAGCCACATAACACTCCAGACATAACAACTGTCAATAAGGAAGAAAAAAATATATATGGATGATTGATGTGGCAATACCTATGATGCATTGAAAGATATGCAAGAGATACCATTTGCCTGCAAGCAAGAACTGGTGGAACCATAAAAGAGAGAAAGTAATAGAAAATGATGAAGCTAAGATGCTCTGGGACTTTAGGTTTCAAACAGACAGGCACCTGCCACATACTACCCCAGACTTAACAATTGTCGATAAGAAAGACAAAAAATTCTGGATAGTGGATGTGGCAGTATCTGGAGACAACAAAACAGAAGAGAAGGAACTGGATAAGATTACGAAATACTGTATAAAGACCTGCAAATAGAAATAGAACGATTATGGCAAAAGCAAGCACAGGTAGTATCAATGGTCATAAGTGCCTTGGATGCAATCTGAAAACAACTGGAGCACTAGTTGAACATCATCGGCATTGACAAATTCACCATCAGTCAATTGCAAAAGGCAGCTTTACTCAAAACAGCTTACATTCTACAATGATATCTGTAACACTATCAAACATCCACATCTGCCTATCCCAGGTCCTTGGGAAGGACTCAATAGAGAGACAAAAATGCCAAATCCAAAGTCTGAACATGTGACTGACTATGCAACAAACAACAATAATAAAATAAACAATTAGACAATAGAGTTCCCATTTGTGCCTATCTATATCTTATTTTAGAGATGTCAATGAATGTTGTCAGAGTATCTATTAAAGCAGGTCTGTATACTGAGAGAAAACAAGGGAACATGAATTCCTTGTCCAGTTAGCTATTTTTGTAGGCTTTGGTTTCATCTAGCATAAGTTTCCTTACATTATGTTCATTAAATGAGCATGATCATCCAGAATGCTATGCATATGTATATGTATATAAGTATATGCCGGGAGCAGTGAAATGTCATTCAGGAAGCTATTATGTAGTTCTCCTCTTGAAATTAGGAATAGCTAAACATGCTAGGGCAGTGACAGCGAACCTTTTAGAGACCGAGTGCCCAAACTGCAATCCAAAACCCACTTATGCATCGTCAGGTGCCGGCTGGGTGTGGCCCATTGGCTGGGTGTGGCCCATTGGCTGGGTGTAGCCCATTGGGTGGGTGTAGCCCATTGGGTGGGCGTGGCTACGGTAGTAACTGGGTGGGACTAAAAAGTTCAATCAATCAATTCCAACTTTGCAAGATCTTTTTTTTCCCGCAAGAAGTTGAAATTGACTGATTGATTGAATCTTTTTTTTTTTTTTGCACATGGCCACAGAGGCCTAAAGCGAAAAGGTTTTATAAAACCCAGATGAAGGTCTAGGACTGGGGCGACGGCGTGCGTGCCCACAGAGAGGGCTCTGAGTGCCGCCTCTGGCACCTGTGCCATAGGTTCGCCACCACTGTGCTAGGGATAGATTATCACTGTGCTTTTGCTGCAGAGAATGGGAGTGATTTTTCTGTCTCTGCTCCTTATATTGCTTAATGTGGTTGGGCCTTCTTGATTTGAGTATTCAGAAGGGCCTTGACTTCTCTCCTTAAGACATCAAACATTTCTGGAGTGGCCCTCTCTCTAGGCCCACTTTTTAATTTACTTACGTTTGTTTTTAATTTTTTTTATCCTACTTGTCTCACCATAGGAGAGAAAATTCCTACGACGTTGCTCAAATTGAAAACATCTAGCTAAATAGGAAAAAAATTGACTACTTTCCTGAAAGTAGAAAGAGTGGGACAAATCTAGAGGAAGTGCCTTCCATTGCTTGGGAGCAGTAGAGGAGAAAGCCATCTCCCATGTGACTGACATTAAGATCCTAGAAAAATGAGGACATCTTAAAATAGATTCATAACTATCTGATATTTAAATTAGATAATATTATAAATAGTGCTTAAGATTGTAATGATCTAATTAAAACATTGGAAGAGTTAAGACAGGATAATGTACTCCAGTCCTGGCTTTTATATTTTCAATTGGTTGAGAGATGGCATATAGATCAAAAATTGGGTTTAATGGTAGAAGATGTGAACTTGATAAAACAGATTAAAGATCAAAGTAGAGCCCATATTAGGAGAATATATAGTGTTTTGATAGAACTTGATTCGGAAACAGAATTGGTTAAAGATTGTATGATTAAATGGGCTCAAAATATTCAAGA
>NW_015386657.1:903412-908189 GCF_001527695.2 Protobothrops mucrosquamatus | reverse complement strand
GTTGCTCAAAATTGGAAAAAAAAGATGTTACCAACTATGGATGATTGGAGACAGAAAGTATCGTATTTTGCAGAGATGGCAAAAATATCCGCGTACCTGAAGGATCATTCTCAGGAGAAATTTATCTCAATGTGGAGAAGATGGATAGATTATATTCAGAGAAAGTATGAATTGAAAAATTATTATGTAGCTTTTGATTTAAAATTCTGAACAAAAATATGTATATCAAATATTGATATATTTTAAAAAAATTGTATGTATTTTAATGTTATTTTAGAGTCACAGCAAGTTTATACTAGTGTGTAGTAATAATGAGTAGTTTTGAATAGAATTGGATTATTGTGTGTTTATTTCCTAGATTAGCTTTGGGAAGTCCGGGGGGGAGGGGGGGAAAGGGGTAGGTTTGTGTTATAGATTTATATGTATGATTTTTTAAGGAGGTGTCCGGTGGTGCCCCAACTGCACAAGACGGGTGGTGGAGTGAGGAAGGGAGGTAGGAAAGAGGGAGGAAGGAGGAGTGGTGGTAGGTTGGGAGGAGGAAGGTGTGGTAAGTGGAAGAGGGTGGTGCGGGAGGGGGACACCGGACACATCCGTGAATGTATTGATTAGTGTTATTTCTTTTGGTTGATATTGTGATAAAAGAACTATGTTTTTGTTTTTAAATGAAAAATTAATAAAAATTTATTAAAAAAAAAAGAGTGTAATGATCTCAGTATCTTTGTCCTTTTGCCCTCTACATCGAAAGGGTGATGGTCTATAATAGATTCCTCTATCCACGGAGCTCACCACATGCTTTAGAAATTCATTCAGAACCATAAGCACATGAAGGACAAAGCAGATGGAATTGCTCTGCCATACACATCCCTAGTCCCCTTCTTTGTGTACAGGATTTAATCAGCTTTAAATACAAAGGGCAATAGACATCCTCCATGTAGGCTACTATTATGGACTCTTTCTATAATGTCTGAGGGTACTGTTTTGTCTGTTGCTTAAAATGTATGTCTTGTTAACATAGTTTTTATGCTCTTAACATTGCAAAAACATTTCTATAGGTTTATGAGCAGCTGGGCACTTTATTTAATCATTCCAGTTGAGATTCAGTAACACAGAATGCTCCTAAGTTTCAATCAAGCTGGTGGTATACAGTAAGTATCAAAATCCCAATAGATAACTATATGTCTTCAGTGACATACCAACACCACAGGGGCTATTTTATTTTTAAATTGATGGTGCAAACAATTTCAGGGGTGATGAACAATCATCGTACATTACCAACCACATAAATTCTGGTCATGCTAAAGATATGAGTCATTGACAATGCCATTTGTGGGCCATAAGAAGTAGTTAGAGGGATTCAACTTTAATGGAGGACAACACTTGTCATTACAGGAAGTGGAATGGCTAGGATGACTTAAGGACCATAGAAAGTTACTACCTTAAATTGAGTCAGGACATTCATCCATTTCATAGAATATTCCTGACTGGCTACAACTGTCAATGTTCAAGGCAAGAATCTTTACTCAGATGTATCTGGGAATTCCAGACATCGAGCATAAGACTTCTACCAGGAAAAATATGCACCTTACCACTGAACTATCTTTAGAATCATTGATGAGTGAATGGCTCTAAAAGTTTAAATTATAAATTAGGTTTGATATCCATTGGCTGCATCCTATTTACTCTGTTTACACTCTGTCGCACAGCTGGGAACACTGAAAGCAGTTTTTTCATATAACTAAAATATCCATTCATGTTTTCATATTCACTGTGTCTTTAAACTACTTTTAAACATTATCTGCTGGTTAAACATAGAGCTACAATTTGAATTGAAACTTGGCAGTTACTCCATGTTTATCTAACGAACTGCCAAAGCCTAACAAAATAGCACATTCCACAGCTATCAAGGAACAAGGGTGTTCAGAAATCATCTAGCAGGTTTAGAGCAGGTTTCTGTTGAGCAATCTGTCAAGCTAATCTGGACCATTCTTGTGAGGCATGGAAAATAATACTGGGCCAAAACTTGTCCTCCGGTTAACCAAATCTTTTCTTCCCTTGCAAAAGGAGGCCTCCGTTGCTATTATTTTTACTTCATCGATTGTTTTGTGGCAGACAAGATCCTTCTATTGTTGGCTTTTTAAGCTTACAGGGCTCCTTGTCACTCCCTCTTCTCCATGATAGCCCAGACACAATAAAAGCTGCAGCTTTTATGATAAATGTTTGTACAGTGAAAAACATATGTCCCTTTCACTTACCTCATAAATTGTTTGACAGTGAGAGGGGCAGCATATAAATTAAATAAATAAATAAATAAATAAGAGTTGCACTCTTCCTAAATATACTCAAACTTTTCTTTTCCTTTGAAAATAAAAGACATAAGCAAATAATTATCTTTCCAAATGAGTAGAGGATGAAAACATAATAAAATATTAGTTTATTGTAATATAAGTAGTTAAGCTTTATTTATTTATTATATCCCACCTTTTATTATTTTTTTTATAAATAACTCAAGGCAGCAAATATACTAAGGAGAAATTTCCTAACAGTGAGAACAATCAACCAATGGAACAGCTTGCCTTCAGAGGTTGTGAGTGCTCCATCACTGGAGGGTTTCAAAAAGAGACTGGACAACCATTTATCTGAAATAGTATAGAGCAGGGGTGTCAAACTCAATTTCACTGAGGGCCTCATCAGCATTGTGATTGCCCTGGGGAGGCGGGGGTGTGTGGCCAGAGTGGGTGCAGCCTGCTGGGTGGGCATGGGTGGAGTGGGTGTGGCCTACTGGGTGGACATGGCCAGTTCTACATCATTCGCATCAAGGGTGCCTATGGGGGCCTGGGCAGGAGTGGGACAGATCTGAGGGTCTCTGGGAGAAGGGGGTGGGACTGGGGCAAGTGCCAAGGCATGGTCCACTGGGGCAAGTGTCAAGATGGCCACTACAAAATTGTACATTGGCTCCCAGCTGGCCTGGGCCAGGGCCAAGGCAGCGGGGTCCGTTCCCTCACTGTTTCCAGGATGGCTTCGCGGGCCACATGAAACCACTTCGCGGGCCACATCCAGCCCCCGGGCCTTGTGTTTGACATGTCTGGTATAGAGTCTCCTGCTCAAGCAGGGAGTTGGACTAAAAGACCTCCAAGGTCCTTTCCAACTCTATTATTCTATGTTCTGTACTTCTTCCTCCTATTTTCCTTATACACACCATGATGTACGTTGGGTGAGAATCATCCAGGCAGCTTTCATGCCTAAGGTGGAAATGGAACACACAGTATTCTGATTTCTACCCTGGTGATATATTCTATATAGTTCTATAATCTTCTCCAGCTTGAGAGCATTCAGATAAGTGGACCTCAATTACCAGCATCCTCCTGGCAGCATGACCATTGTGAAATATTAACAAGATTGTACAATTTGTGTGGTGCTTTGCAATCAGCCAACAAGTGGCTCTTCAGCGCACAAGCTTTTTATTCAGTTAAAATTAAACCACTTAATATTGTGCCCAGTAATCCACCTTCTTTGCACAGGCAAATGACCTGTCAAGAAAGGGAACAGCCCTCTCTCAGTTACTGACCTGATTTGAACCAGTGCCTCAAAACCACAGAAGCATTAAAGACATAGCCATGGGTGTGAGTCATGCTTTGTCTTCTAAGCATTCCTTCCTGAGCTTCAAGGATGCCCATCACATTTTTCTGCATTCAGTCTCATTCTTTAGCACTCCAGTAACTATCATAGGAAGCCATTCTGTTCCACAAAAGTACGTTTTCTCCTCCCATGACTATATCTGCTTGCTGGAATGAATAGGGATGCATTTAAATGCTTATGTTTGACATGGTTGGTTTCATTAAAGCTGTTGGGGGAGATTTCATACTGAAAATAAAATTTTAAAAAATAAACCCCAGAGGCCAAATCCTTATGTTCTATTAAAGAAAATTCCAAACATTGATGAACCATGATATTAGATTTCAACACCGTATATTTAAATGGCATTTAAAATCTTAATTTGAATGTATCAGTCTAATTAAGCAGTAGCAATTCAATCAAAGGGATGTTTGCCATCACAGAAGTTAATAAGGCATAAAAAGCAAGGAAGCAGACAGGAAGCTACAGGTTATGAGCACAAGTTTACATCCGTAGAAAGCCAGAGAATTTCGAATTGGGTTTTATAACTAGCCATTTAACTTAAAGTTTCCTATGGGCTTTAGGCATTTACAGTACATTTGTAGATGTTCTAAGCCTTGTCTGAACAGGAAATAAATGTTACTTGCCATTTACCATTGATTCTTTCATTCCAGTTTTTGATTAATAAACCAATTAAATAGAATGCAGTTGCATCTCACTGGACATAATACTGATATAACAAAACTTTCAATTTCAACAGATTTCTGGTTGCACTCTTATAATATATAGAATTATAAACTATTGTTGATTGCAGAAATATCTGAAAGATTATCTACTGATGTAATGCTATTCAATAAAAGTAAAATGAAACACACACACATTTTTAACTAGCTGATTAGGACCTATTTTTCATTGCAATTGAAAGTATTTTGTTACCAAAGTCAGTGTCCAACAATAGCCTTGCCATCCCACTTTTATTCTTGTTTGACAATATTGTTCATGTTTTTGTGGGTTCTCTGGACTACTCAAATTACTGATAACCAGATCATGATACTGTTCAGCATGATCATCCCAAAGGTGCTTTTCCAGAAGGCAAATCCTAGTCAATCATGGAGGGTCATGAGGCTGCTTTGAGCCTCTCTCTCTCTCTCTCTCTCCCTCTCCC
>NW_015386657.1:886127-902998 GCF_001527695.2 Protobothrops mucrosquamatus | reverse complement strand
AGAGAGAGAGAGAGAGAGAGAGAGAGAGAGAGAGAGAGAGAGAGAGAGAGAGAGAGAGGAGCAAGGGGACATAAGATGAGCTTATCTTATCAGCAAAGGGCAATCATATATGCCACAATTTTAGAAGAAATGAGGCAAATATCTTGTAGTATCTCCTTTGAAGTAGTAGTAGAGTCAATTCGTTTTTGAGGATGTAAAGATTATAACTGCAAAGGCATTGTGAAGATTAGGGGCATGTGATGATTGGTACAATCCTTGCATGTGGAAGGGGCTTATCTGTGTTTGCATTGCACTATTCACATAAGCTTTTAATTTAGTTTTTCCCCCTTCTATGGTCTCTGTATGATGTTACCTGTCTCAAGGAAAGAGTACTGCAAATAGGCAAATCCAGCCACCATAACACATGGACACAAAGTACAACAATTGGTAACTTTTCTAGAAGGCTATCTTCTGTAAGTGTGCAAGAGAGGTTATGACTTTACACCAGCACCACGGTGACCTAATGAAGGAATACCCAACATTTTAAGCATCTTAAGCATGGGACAAATAAATCCATGCCAACTCCCTCCAATCTGCCATATGAAGAATGAAATACTATTATAAACTTATGAGCAAGTTATCATGTACTTCCTACTGCAGTGGTATGTAATTTCCCACACTTCTCTATTCTCTCATTATAAGCTTTGTTGTTGGTACCAGGTGTGCTATGAAATAAGCAGGTCCTGATGTCTCCAGGTAGCAAAGGGCAGTGGAGATAGAGATAAATTAAATGTATGCTTTAATGGCAATTTAATCTATTTTTTGCAGTTTCAAGTCAATACATGTGCTAACATTTAGAGATATGTATATATTTCAGCTTCTTATTAAAAACATATGCTAGGGTGAAACAGATACAAAAATGCATGTTTTCATGAAAAGTGTACTATATACCCAGGTTCTGCTCTGAGGGGGGAAAAATGTTCACCAGTCAAAATTGCAAATAAACATGCCTGAACTAACCCTACCTGCAAATTTCCACTTTCTAGGTACAAAAGGTACCAAGGAGAAATAAAAACAAAAATGCATGTATTTATGAAAAGTAATCTATATTGTAAGGGACTATTTTGAGAAACCATGTACATTGGGCAAAATTGAAAGAAAACATACCTATGTTTAAAGAAATGTGCATCCAATGTAGGGATTTTAATGAGTTTTCTTTTTAAATAAGCCTCATTCTATGATATAAATTGAGATTTACAATAATTAAATATGACAAAAAAAACCCAAAAGATGATTCATCCATCTGCAGCTCAACAAGAACCGCAGTAATATCAGTGGCAAGATTTTGCTTTCTAAAATAGAGGATTTCCTTAAAACAGAATATTAAGGAGTAGACCAAACTGAAGGAGCATCGTAATCTTTTGGTTGTCTGTATATGACAAAGGGGATGATGGTGTTAATTTTTGAGAGTTTTGCTTTGGATGCCTTCAGAGTAAGATATAAATAATAATTTTATGTCAGGAATATGGCAGAATATGACCATTCCTATTTTTCCCTAACATTTAATCTCTCACTATTAAATCAGCATTATTGTGGTGTCCTCTAACACTGTTGAGAGCACAGTGGAAGTAATATAGCTGCCCAAACAACAGCATCATGGATAGTAAGATTTCCTAATTCCAAAAACAACAGGCAATCAATAACTGTTGTAAGTAAAATAAGCCTGCTTTCCTAAACATAACACCTGAAAACTCCACAGTTCAAATAGCAGACAAAACTTTGAAATCTCTTCCTTTTATACTAGGTTCTGTGAACAACTGCACACCAATTTTATGTTTAGAAGACGTAGAATCAAGCTACGTGGTTAATATAGGCTGCAATATTTATCAGGCTATTCAAATGTTTACTGTAGCTGCATTGAGAAGCATTGTTAAAGGTACACAGACAAGCCAGAAGCTTTCTTTATAAAAGTTTTATCTAAGAGAACTGCAACTCACATTATGGAAGCTGTGGTTAACCTCCATCATATCTGGTGTTGGTTCATACCTTTCTCTAGCTAGATTTTGTTTATGTTGGCATTGGCCAAACTAATTGTTAATACAGTGCAGAATGGTATGTGCCTTTAATATTGCTTTGAATTCTCTGTTGTGCCAATTATCCCTCAGGCAAGAATAACTGTTGAATCATTTTATTTGCCTCAGTTAAGTAGGAAATCCCCAACATTTTTTTTTCCTTTTGTAAGACTAATCTGCCAAATTCTACATTCCTCCACAATGTATCAGGGTCATGATAGAGGTAATTAAGTGGAAAAAAAATCCAAGAAATAAATTAAGATGATGCCCTTTTTTCATGCACTATATAAGGCTGTCAGTGGAAAAGTGGAACATTATCTGTTAACACTATGTTTACTCAATTGTTAAATCTTTATGGATTCATAACAGGACCAATACTAGCATTCTTTTGTAATAATCTACAATTACAATTATCAATATTGTTAAAAAAGCGCAAGCCTATCAAAAAGGTATCCACATCCCATCCCATCCAAACTGTTTCTGATATTAAGCACATAGTATTCCTCTGGGCATATGTTTTCTTTCCTAATATTAAATATTATGATGGATGAGTCATAATAAAATATTGCATTCAGTTACATCAATCCTTAAAAAAAAGTTGGACCTTTTAAAAAATCCGTTTTTCTCTGTAATTTATACTTTGAGTCCACTTCTCCATTGAAAACCACAGCATGAAATTCCATAAACGGGGTGCCTAGCTTGTTTTCATCTGTATGAAAAAGTGCAAAGCAAAATTTTCTCCATCTTTCCTGATGGGAAAGGGCATTAAGTACCCCTGTTTTCATAAACTCATAGAAATTGTGTTAAAAGTATTATTTAATTCCTACTGTCCTACAGCCATACCACTATTAATATGGAGTTGTATAAGCAGGTCTATTAAGTAAGCAAAACTGTAGGTTTGGACAGGAAAGTTTGGTCTTTACTCATTCATAAGGCAGATTGCTGATTGCTAACTGTGAAAGGGAAGAAACAGCAATCAGACATTTTCCTGTGAGCATTGCCTTCTGCTTTTTCTTGGAACACAGTGCATGCCAGAGAAAAATCATATGGAAACCATCACTTCAGGTTTTCCCCACTCTTTATTGCCAACAAATGTATATTTAAAAATCACAATTACAAAAAAATGTATGTAATAAATACTTCGCTTTGGGCTGTAATAAATAAAAAAAGATTATTAACAAGGAATGCACTTTGCCAGCCACAAGTGTGATCAGTTCTTGGAAGAATTAAGAAAAGAAAAAAAATATGGCCATAGTTCACAGTTTAAGCAGCCATGAGGTGCCTCTTACAGATACTCCACAACAATGAGATCTCCCTCCCTCCCAATTCCTCAAGTGTTATTCACAGTTTCAAGTCCTCCAATAGAACAGTTTGCTGCAGAAAATATCTTCCAACTCAACTCTTTCAAAAGGAGTGAACCAAGGAAAGCTACATTCCAAAGGATTCCTGGTCACCACACCATTAATCCAACAAAGACTACAGGCTTCATGTCTGGTCCCAGCCCAGTACATAAGATGAGACATTTCATCGTACCAGTCCCTACTCCTCACACATCCATCAACATGCTAGGGTTTTGTTTTGTTTTTAAATCCAACTGCCTTCACTGCAGACTTCAGTGAGATAAGTCCTTTTTGGTTTTAGAAGAGTTCTTTTAATTACATCTTTGCAACAGCATGTTCAGTGCATATTCCATTCGATGCTTGAGTTCCAGAGAACATCCGGACATCAGAAGAGTTGTTAAACGAAATGTTGTAGATAACCTATCTTCATTAATATAGGTAAGAAGATATTCCTCATTTTGGTTGCAAATAATTATTTTTGTGTGATCATGGTAGAAGTTCACCTGAAAAAAATTAAGAATTGCAACTTATTGTGTTTGTTTCAACCATCCCATACAAAGACACTTAATATCTTTTATATTTGGGACCTACTCAGGAACTTATTAGGTAAATGCCTGCCATGTTGGGTCTCATTCAGGATGTATTGATTTAAATGGGTCTCTTGGAAAATGCCCAATAATTCCTGAAGGTCTCTGCATACTGATTATTACTCTTAAAGCCACATTGGTTTTTTAGTGACATGAAGAATTAAAATAAAAATTCTGGTCATGTATTGCTTAATCTACCTGCTTAAGAAACAACAAATTTCTCTAACTATAACAGCAAAATCCAAGCCAAGGCCCCTTTACTTGGAAGTTAACTTTTATTGTATATAGTAGGATTTAGATCTGTAAAGACAGTATAAAGTCACACTGTGCGTAGCTAAAGCATTCTGGAGCACTTTCTGTGACTTGAGGAGGTTTGATGTACAGTAAACTGAAAACTTTGCAGAAGGTAGTAGGCACTTTAGGAGCAAGGGGATGCTCAGCTAGCACCTGTTCACAACTCCTTAAAGCAGCTGTAACTTTTCCTAGTATTATGGAAGCCCAGACCAAATAAACAGTTTGTGGAAATGTTAAAAGAGAATCTAACTAGACATGGCACTATTATTATCCATAATGCTCCAATTCAGTAAATTGATACCTTTGATATTATTCTGTATTATATCTTTTCTGCACACCTTTTATGACAAGAAATCTTAATTTCAGTTTTTTTTTAATAGTCATGACTGATACTCTCAAGTATCACTTGAGTATGTCTAGTTTAATGGAGAGAAGGACGAGGAGGGACATGATAGCAGTGTTCCAATATCTCAGGGGCTGCCACAAAGAAGAGGGAGTCAAGCTATTCTCCAAAGCGCCTGAAGGCAGGACAACAAGCAACGGGTGGAAACTAACCAAAGAGAGAAGCAACCTAGAACTAAGGAGAAATTTCCTGAAAGTTAGAACAATTAACCAGTGGAACAACCTGCCTCCAGAAGTGGTGAATGCTCCAACACTGGAAGTTTTTAAGAAGAGACTGGATAGCCATTTGTCCGAAATGGTATAGGGTTTCCTGCCTGAGCAGGGGGTTGGACTGGATGACCTCCAAGGTCCCTTCCAACTTTACTATTATTATTATTAATTATGATGATGATGATGATGTTTTGAAAAAAGCCACTTTTGGTTAGTAAGCCCAAAAAACTAACAGTAGCTCATATTTTATGCAGGACAGCTGATTACTCTATTTATGTTATTTGCTGCAAAAGGAAATCAAAGCAACCTCCTTAGGTTGCTTGATGAGCATATAAAATCCTATATCCTCATGGATCTTCTGCCAGTGATACTAAGGGAACATTGTACAGAATCTTGAGTAAGCTCAGAGAAAATTTTGTTACTCAACCTACCTGAAACGTGCCATCATTGAAAAGCATCATCAATGCCTTATCAGATTTCAGCCACTGCAGGAGGTAAAGTCTTGGTCTGCGGACATCAGTGACACTGGGAAGATCCCCACCCTAAGAACAGCACATACCAAAGTTAGAACAGAGCTCATTATACAAGCTACCATGGAAGCCACATTTCCCACCTCTTTTGCTTTAACTTACATCCATGAGGTTTTCCTCCATGTAATGAGAAAAGTATTTTAAGACAGTGACTTGACTGATGAATTGTTCCGGGGCATCAGCAACAGAGAAAACTGAACACTGGCCAAGTTCTGCATAGTAATGGACTGTCCTGGAGGGCCAAAAGCAAAGACAAAGGTGTTAAGCTCAAGCAGATAATAGAACGGAAACTCATGCAACAGCCTGATTTATAATCAAACAACTACTCACTTTTTGTCCGGAAGAAGGCTCATGTGTGCACCATTGTTGAAGAGAACGCCCACAGTGTGGTCAGACAGCTGATAGCCAAAGCCATATTTGTTGGAGTAGTCTACCCACTTTGTGACCCATTGGAAAGAGACAGCCAGCTGTTCTTTGGGAATATGATCAGATTCCGGCATGTTCTGTAAACATCCACGCAACACTCTTGCGACAGTATCAGCCACACTTCCCATTGTACTATCTTCAAGACCTAGCAGGAAATAAAAGAGCTCATGAATAATGCTTTAAGTAGTGAAATTGACAAAAAAAATAGCCATGTCAATACAATGACTTGATCTCCCAAATTGCTCAGAGAAATAACATAAATTGCCTTAATACAGAGCTAAAACCATACTTCCTATAAAGGAAGCATAATTAAGAGATCCATCAGAATCTCAGCACTCCTCAAAACCCTGACCTCTTTGGGATCTTTTGAGAAAGATATAGCTTAACAGCCCAAGATGTCTCTGGAGATTCTCAGTCATCCAGATCACGGTTGTCCCAAAGGTGCTTTTTTTCAGGAGACAACTGAACTTTCTTATTTTTCTTTAAAGACATTTCGCTTCTTATCCAAGAAGCTTCTTCAGCTCTCACCGGTCAGAGCTGAAGAAGCTTCTTGGATGAGAAGTGAAACATCTTCAAAGAAAAACAAGAAAGTCCAGTTGCCTCCTGAAAAAAAGCACCTTTGGGATAACAGCCCAAGAGTTTTCCATCAGGTTTATGATTTTTTTTAGATATAGTACCATGGGTATAAGAGAGAAGAAAAAAAGACTTTCCAAAGACTGTATATTAGACTATTCTTTTGGCATTCATTTGGCATCCAGATTAAACTCACTATCCCACCTGTTCAACACTAGAAAACCCTTGTGCCGCACTTACATTCACTGCTGCTACTACAGCTTCCCAGAGTTCCTCGAACAATCATCCGGATTGCATCTATTTGCTTGGTTTCTGCTAGCACACTAGGTTTTGCTACAGTGGTGCTGGAAGGCTGGATCTCCTGGGGGGGGAAAGGGTATATATTTTTTTTATCTGAATCCAATGCCTGTTGCTACTCCATTTCTGAAAGTGCATAGCAAAAATGCTCATGACAGAAAAACATGTGAATTTAAACCTCTTTGTAAGGTTCCTATCAGTGAAGGCTTAGTCACTGAGTATCAGAGATGAAAAACACATTATTATTATTATTATTATTATTAATTATTATTATTATTATTATTATTATTATTATTATTATTATTATTATTATTATTATTATTATTATTATTATTATTATTATTATTATTATTATTATTATTATTATTATTATCATGAAAAGAATAGTGAGAATTTTATTTGATCCATGATTATGTGTCTGATCCCAGATGAATATACAAGTCAGTAGTAGTCCTTCAAATTACCTATTCCTAAATTTTGCAATGCATTCAAAAACTCAGACAAAAGAAAGTAATAAATTTGCACTGCATTTTAAAAAGTTTGCAAGCTGCTAAAAATATCTGAAAGGAATGAAAAACTATCACAAAAACTATCTTTGGGCATTTAACCCTGGAACATTACTTCCATTTCATATTTTAGTCAATGATCACTGAACTGTCTTACTCCATCCAATGGAGTGGAATGAAGCTTTCAATCACGGATGGAGTTCAGCATCTTAAGGATTGCATAGAGAAAAAAAACCAAAAAAACAGATGGTGGTTCATTTGTACTATTGAGATATGGAACAAACAGAAGCATGGAGTTCTTGCACCCAATTGTTAATGGTTACAATATTGTGCTCAAGCTTCTGATGCTCAAATTGTTTGCAAGTCCCTTCTAATTATGTTTAGAAATGCTCAAACTTTCAGAAGAATGTAGAATACTACATGAGTAATTTCTGCTTACCTCGTCAGGTCTGTGTTTCAGGGTCTGCTGAGTTATTGAGGTCTTCTTTAAGTCATGCCTAAGTTTATATATTTCTTCATCTTCCTTGGCCAATCGATCTGGGAAATTAAAAAAAATACAGATCCATTAAATTTGATACTTAAATCTACAGAACACTGTGTATTTGTTGGGCAAGCTTCTTAGCTTCGTCTTGCAATCTAATCATTACCAAGAGCTGCACAGCACAAACTACACTTTCCAGCCAATAATTAACTGATAATGACTGGCACTACTGTTTATTAGCAGGAGAACCTAAAATCTTAGTTGTTCCTGTATCCCAGCACCACCAGTTATTTAGGAACAGGGCTAGTTGATTACTAAGTATCCATCACTTCTGGACAGAGGGAAGCTAAGCATGCTAAAATTGTACTGCAAACATGCAATCAGATTTTTTTATTTTTTTTTAAAAAGCACTTTCAGCAAAGATCCCCCAGATATAAATAGATGCATACTGTGTACGTCAAAGTATCTTGATTTTTCCTTCTTGCCCCCAAAGAGAGCTGCAGCAGCCTTTTTGAAGAAATTCTTAGCCGGACTTGACAAGTTGAAGTCAGGAATTGTGTGACAACAGCTAGGTGGAAGTCGGTCTGGAGTGAAACCCTGTAGAAAGAGAATATACAAACACACAATCATTTGTTGGCAGCCAGCATCATTACTGAAAGAAGAAACTCTACAAAAAAGCATAAATACTACAACTTACCAAGAAGAAGTCATGCCGAACAATGTCATCTAAGCTGGGGCGGTCTTCTGGATTTTTCGACAGCATGCTTGCAATCAAATGTTTTGCAGGAGGCAATAAAGATGATGGTAAAGAATATTTTGCTTCTCTAATGCATCGATAAGTCTCCTTTAAGTTGGTTGTTTCAAATGGAGGCCTTCCCAATAACATTGTATACCTGTAAGAAGACACAGGACTTTTATCTACCAGATAAAAAAATGAGCAATCTCTTTATGAAAGTACAGAGATCCCAGAGGTCAAAATGATAGAAAACACATCACACATTACTTTATACCAATATAGCGCAACACATGCCCACGTGGTGTGATTTTAACAAAACACAACCCTTAACACAACCAGTTTTCCATTATTTCAAGTACTGGCTTGAAAATCCAGCTTAATATCCTCAAGAAATACTCACATGACACAGCCCAAGGCCCATATGTCAGATTCACAGCCGTGACCTTGTTTATTAAGGACTTCTGGGGAAAGGTAATTTGGTGTGCCACAGATCGTTCTGAAATGGAGTAAAATCAAAATTTAGAATCTATCAGTTCAGAAGAATAAACTGTTGTCTAAGTCATTCCTATCACCCAAAGCTCTGGCTGATCTGGAACAAGCTGAGCAGCGTTAGAACTAGTTAGCACTGTGATGAAATCACCAGGAAATGTAAGTGTACAGGCTAGACTAGGAAGTTGAACAGCACATCTGAAGGCATCTTTATTTATTGCCAAAGAAACTATGTGAAACATTTACATGGTCACCAAGACTTGAACTTGAGGGAAATTTTACTTTTATTAGTTTGGCTCTTAGTTCCATACTGGGAAGGTTCACTGTTAACCCCTTTCTAATTCTTTATTCAAACTGCCTCAAATTATCCTTAACTATATATATGTCATAAAATAGGTTATATATAGATTCATTATGGTTTTAAATAATAGTTTTGTTATTACTACAGAAGACTCAATAACTGCCATCCTTAAGGCAATTCAATTAGTTAACATTCTCTACATCCATCTGTGTCCTGTAATACTCTGGAATTATTCAGAGATAGAAGACAGCATGAGTTGACCCTAAGAGATGAGAAACTTGTGACCTCCGTGTTGTTAGTAATTATCACTGCTAGCAGCCTCAGATAATGTGGCTCATGTTACGAGATGCTGGAAAATGCATTAAGACCTAAAAGACCAGTCACATCTAAAGAAAATTATACAAGTGGAAAGTGTGATACTGCCGAGTCATCAGATATCATGTCTTAAAGGCCAATCTTTGCATACTATGGAAGCCTTCATCTCTCCTAATGTACAACCCAAGACTTCAAAGCTAGGCAAGAGAAGGCATTGAACCCAGATCATTGTCCTCTTTCTTAAAGCCTTACCTTCTCCTATGTTCCAATGGTTCAAGCCTTGCAGCCAGACCGAAGTCACCCACTTTCAATTCCATGGCATCATTAATGAAGAAATTACCTACAGATAAGAGTGAAAAAGAGAGAGCTGAGTACCAGTTGATTAACATATTAGACAAGTACTGGCTTGTGTCTAGAGGAGGTCAGCAAATAGCTAGCAACTTTTATTTATGAATGACTACTTAATGCTATTACTCAAGCATTCCAAGGCTCTCTTACCAGATGAGCTGATTGTATTTATTAATCTCTGGGAGTGCAATATAAACAGCAGAAGTAAAACAATGCATGGGGGGTGGGAACCCATCCTGTTCTTCCTATATCCAATACAAGCCAGATATGGGAGAGAACATAAGCTTACCTAGCTTCAAATCTCGATGCAAGATCTCTTGCTCATGAAGGTATTTTAGTCCTGATACAATCTGCCTTAGATAGTATCGCACTTCTGGTGCCGTCAATACCTTTCTTGCTTTCAAGATGTGAGCCATAGACTAATAGGAAGAAAAATATATATAAAAGACAGAGAAAGTTACACTGCTGAAACCACACATTAAGCCTGAGCATATGTAAACAAAAATACCAGCATTAGGGGAAGGAATAAAGACTGCCTCTGGAAGATACCTTTTACATTTTAAACATTTTTACATTAGCTGCTGCTTCCATGTAAGTGAATACTGGATTTCGTTCAATGGATGCTCACCCTTCGGCTGCAGTATTCTAGGAGAATATAAATGTTCTCCTTGTCTTCAAAGTAGTGGAAGAACTGGACAATATGTCTATGGTTGAGCATTCTGTGCAATTCAATCTCTTTATCAATCTGAAAAGGACGGGAGGCAAACAAAAGGATTATTGGCATTGCTTCCTGCCATCCGTGGGAAGAAAGGATTTACACGTGAGCAAGCCACTGCAGGAAAAGGGAAGGGCCACCCAAGCATTTGAAGAGATTCCTGAAAGGAGAGTCACAGTCAACACACACCTTTTCTCTTTGATGAGGTTTGGCTACTCGGCTGTGAGGAATGATCTTTGCAGCATAGACTTTGTTTGTGGTCAGATCCGTCATCTCGTAACATTTTGCAAAGCCACCCTACAGACACAAAGCAGAGAAAGCACATTAGATGAGAAAGCAAGATATTCCCCCTTCCCTTTGAGGAGTCTAAATCAACTGGGAAATCACACACACACACACACACACAACAAGGCATGTAATTATGAACAACAGATCAGCCACAATGAGTCCAAGATGTTGATGAGGATTGGAGTTTTTTTCCCCCAAATCTGACCTAAATTTTTACCACAGGCGACCTAAGAATACCTTTCTGCTAACATTTAAAAATGAATCCAATCTACTCAGCTCCAAACAAATCATCACACAAAGGCAAACTAACAATGTTTCGGTATAGCAGGGCAACAGATCTCCTTTCCGTGCATTCCCAACCCTACCATACAGGAATCCAGCAATTTCCCTACACATACAGACAAAAGCAGGTCACAGTTCTCTATTGTATCTATATGCTGACAAAAAGAAAAGGGGAAAGAAAAAAAGAAAAATCCAGATGTTTGGATTCCTGCTTTGTGGAAATGCCTATTGCATCTACTTCTCTCCCATAATGGCATGTATACCATCCCTCACTCTAAATGGAAGCCACAATCTGTCTGTGTGTAGGAGTTTTTCACATCCTTTTGTGAAACCACCTCTCCAGACAGGCGGCTTATGTGTGTCACAGGATCTCTAATAGCAACAGCCAGGGCTTTTGGAAGTGCTTCAAGTGAGCCAGGCGACACAGGAAAGAGGTGGAGGGGGGAGAGAGAGAAAAGAGAAGGCAAATCCAGGAGACGGGGATCACAAATGACCGAATATGCTTTTAATATCTATTTATCCTTCCATTCGTTTATCCTTCCTTTCCCCCCCCCCCTTAAGACCACAAGAGAAATAGAGGCAAGAAAGCAAAGGGGTTAGAAGGAGGAAAGGCTGTACGAGGAGGGAAGAAATGGGAACGTAACTCGATCGGGTGCCTCGAGGCGAGGAGAGTCACCGAGAACTATGCAAGACCGTAACAAACAATAATTCAAATGCCAAAACGGCGATGAGGCAAGAGCGCACATTTGGGGACGGACGGGGGGGGGGGGTGAGGAGGGGAAGGCATCAACTAGCTGCCGGAGCCCTCATTTGCAGCCATCTCCGTGTTTCACGACCAGTCCAAGCTCAGCCACGCTCCTAAACGCTAAAGCCGCCCCTCTCTACTGCCGCCGGGCATTTACCTTTCCCAGCACTTTCCCGCGGCAATATCTCCTTCCCGTGGTAGGGTCGGTAATAATCCGAGAAATCTCGGGAGCCGAATGCGAGTGGTGGTGGTGGTGATGGTGGTGGTGGTCGGAGGACTCCGCCGCCTTCTTTCTTCGCGAGTCCCCGCCGCAGGCTTTACTCAGCGCCTGCTCCCCCATCTTACTACTGCCGCCGCTACCGCCACCACCACCTCCTCCACTAGCTGCTGTACTGCCCGGCTGATAAGCGATAGTCCTCAGTAAATCCATTGCTCCTTCGGCTGGCCCTTCCCAGCGCCCCAAGCCCGCTCCTTCCCTCCCGGCTCCGCTCTCCCGACAGCTGTGCGAAGCGTTCGGCGGTTCGGCATCCTTTTATAGGGCAACAGCAGGCCCCGCCCAGGCGCTGACGTCACAAACCCTAGTTGTCGCTCCGTCCCCGCCCACCCAGGTGAAGTTCTGCGCGGGTTGGCCTGGACTGTGGAGTTCAGCGTGACGCCGCGGCCCGCGAGGCGGGCTGGTGTGCGCTGCTCCAAGGTCGAGCGCTCTTGGCGGGGGGAAGAGAGCTTGGCTCTGTTTGATAACAAGCCTCTGTTCCAGCTCGATCCTGTTCGCTGCTTGAACCCTGCGGGATTTGCTTCCAGTCAAAGGCGGCGGTTTTTAACCTCCCCTATACTCCCGATCGTTCCAAACAGACCAGCCAGGGCAGTCAAATGGATATTCATATAAAATTATGATTGTGACCCCGAATAAATAAATAATCCATCCAGATCTGAAAATTAGGGTTGCCAGGTGTCCACTATTTGAGCGGACAGTCCACTTTTTTCACATTATGTTCACTATTTTTTTTCACAAAATAGTGGACATTTTTTTTATTCAAAAGCTTTATGATAAAATGGTACGTAATCTAAAGCTGTACAGTCTACTTTTTTTTACTACTTAACACACACACACACCCGCTTGTCCGCTATTTTTTGGAAGCAGACCTGGCAACCCTACTGAAAATTGAAGTTGAAAGATTATGGCATGAACTAGCCACGGTGATCTATAGTGGTTGCTGGCACACTGGGTGCCATACTAACAAATCTTGGACGATACTTAAAAAAAATCTGCATGTTAACAAAATTTCCACCTGTAAATTACAAAAGGCCACATTGCTTGGATCTGCACAGGTACTATGTTGATATATTACAACATCCTAGGATATTGGGAAGAAGTCACTGTATGAAGATCACACTAGCTGAAGAATTTGCAGCTGTGATTTCACATTGCTGCATATATAACAATATAAGGGTTGAGGAAAAGAAACTGGAAAAATTAGAAATACCAGAACTTGCAGATCAAAGTTGAACACTTAATGGAAAAATGAATCAGTTTTTATACCGATTGCCATTGGAGCGCTTGGACCAATATCTAAAGCAGGGGTCCCCAACCTTTGGACCTAATGGGCCATGATGGGTTCGCAACCGAGCCACAGAAACGGCCAGCAAGCGCGAGCACGCACACACATCCTGAGGAACGGGTGAGCGCACGCTCATTTAAGTGAGCACTTGCACGGAACAATCCCCTCTTCCCCCTCCCCTCTCACCAGTCCACAAAGCCAGAAACATTGGGGAACTTGATCTAAAGGATTTCCTCGATATTGGGAAATATTGAATTTATCAGACCTGAACACCCTAATTTTACAAAAAAACTATCCTACTTGGAACTGCCTATATTCTTAGACCAGGGGTCGGCAACCTTGGCTCTTTTATGACTCGTGGACTTCAACTCCCAGAATTCCTGAGCCAGCTATGCTGGCTCAGGAATTCTGGGAGTTGAAGTCCACGAGTCATAAAAGAGCCAAGGTTGCCTACCCCTGTCTTAGACGCTACCTTAATAATTAATAATACCTTAATAATAATTCTTGGGTCCTTGGTTAGAACTTTAATTATTGTTTCCACCAGTCTTAGACTCTGAATCTAACTGTAGATTACCCATACATAATAGGTCCTTGGGAAGGACTTAATAAGTGGACAAAAATGCCAAATCCAGTCTAAACATCTGGCTGATTGTGACCCATAAACGTGTATGCCACCCAATTTTTAACAACTGTGGGAGGCTCTCTATCCAGTCTAAGTTGTTTAGTATTTGATGTGGTAGATAGTGCAAACTCCAAAAGTCTACAGAGTACAGTAAACATGGCTTACTTAACTCTTGTGTTCTTTAAACACAACGAAAATGCTAAAAAAAAGCAGGGAAAAAGAATTATTAACTTTATTCTTCAGAGAAAAGTTTAATGTGAATCGGATCACTGTGACTTTTCACCAAATTTTGGTTAAAAGATGTCTTAGCAAGATGTCTGGTGTCTTAGCATTATGTAAGAATCAGCTTCTTATTTTTAAAGACAGGCCACATTGCTTGGATCTGCAATGGGTATACAAAAATTAAGCCCCAAAGACAATACATTTTATAAATAACCTTAAATGTTTGTATTAGTTGCTAGTTTCTTTTAAACACTTCCTTACTCATTTAACATATGGTCTTTGAACATTCCTAAGTATAGTGCAGTAATACCTTCCCTAATTGTGACTGGCCTTTTGGAAGCATTGGTGGGATTCAAATATGTGAACAACAGTTTCTCTGTGTGGATGCCACTTCTGGAAGTCCATTCTGGGCCTGCGCAACAAAAAATTAGTTACCGGTTCTGCCAAAGTGGTGAGAATCAGCTGAATCCCACCACTAGTTGGAGGGTAAATTTGTACACTTGCATGTATATGTAAATACAGACAGACAGACTTACTGGATACAACTCATTATCAGTGTAATACCATAGGCAGGGAAGTACAATGACCTGGATTTTTCAAAGGGGAAAAGGTGATTTGGAGTGCATTTGGATGCACACATCCAAACTCCTTAAATCAGAAGCAGACTATTCATAATATTTGTATTCCTAATACTTAAATAGCAAGAAGAACTGATAGCAGATGGACCAAGGCAGTTATAGAATGGATCCCACTTGATAGAAAGCATCTGCAAAAGAGACCTTAAACAAGATGGAGTGACGACATCAGCAAGTATTGCGGGCCCAACTAGCAAAGGAAAGCTCAGGATCATATTGGTTGGAAACACCCAGAAGAGGCCTTCATCCTGCAGTGGATAGACAATGGCTAAAATGATGATGATGGTGATGATGATGATGATGATGATGATGATGATGATGATGATGATGATGGTGGTGGTGGTGGTGATGGTGAATACTTAAATTCACATGCTTCAAACTTCAAAATTGATTCTGCAAATTCTCTTGGATAAAATTGGTTATAACGTAACATACTAATAAAGATATAACTCTCTCTCCCTTACATCTACAATTGTGGCAACTGTGGTCGTTTCTTCGGGGTTGGCATTGCTTTCTGTGAAATGGAAGAGCTGGTTAGCATTTATTGTAAAACCTGCCATTTCATTAAAGCACTAGATAACAAAGCACAAGGAATCAGGAACTCAAACGCAGAAGGAGAAACTAAAGAGTCATAATAAAAGAACCACTTATTGTGATAGCCTAGAAACTAGATTTGTTAGAACCATTGTTTCCTTCTCCTCTGTAAAATCCTACTGATTGATCTTCTAAATGTGATCTCTTGGTTGGAGAAATCCTGCCAATCAGTTGTTCGGAGCTTAAGACTCTAACTGTTGCTAAGTAGGTTACTTACTGTTGCTAAAGTAACTAGGAATTATTCCTCTGTATGGTTAAAAGAAACAGGAGCGACCCCTTGTGATGCATTTCAATACTACAGGTTAAACAATTACCCTGCCAAATAGAATGGTATATTCTAAGAGACTGGCACAGCCAAGCGACCAAATTGTTATAGCATGATAATTGTGTCTACTTTGGTCTAGTCTTGTTAGAATCCACTTGTTTCTTTGTATGTTTTAAAAAACAATGTTCTCATTTGTTCAGTTCAGTTGATAAAACCACACTGGATAATTTGGCAAAGAGAAATTGATTTTCAAACATATCTGGCTGACTTGAAAACCTGAATTAGACTAACTACTTGCCATCTTTAAGTGCTGTCCACTTGTGCCATTGTCAATCACTTTGGTTCTAGTGTTCCAGTTGCCTGCCTTGCTGTCTAATATGCCATGTTAGGGTACATGTTTTTGCCCATACAAATGTGTTGACATAGTAGCATCAAGGTGGGAGCAACTGCGGTTCTTCCTATACAATTGAATATTTGCAAACAGCATGTATGATTTTAAGTTTTACAAAAATGTTCCAACAAATTGATATTTGAAAAACAATTAATCCACAGATTAAACATAAAATGGTGCATACAACAAGCCTCATAAGAATTCAGTCCCTAACTTGAAAGCAGGGACATAGTTGGCATCGTTTAGCTGTCCTTTCCCACCAGGAACTAATAAGTATTTTGATAAATTTATTAGATATATTTTGATAACCTTATTAGATTTTTTATACTAAAAAAAATAAAAACTAACAGTAACTAATTAGCAATTAAGTTAAGAGAAAGAAAAGAAGTAAAGAAAGATAATCTTTCTTTCATCCAGTTTTGGTCACCACAATATAAAAAAGATGTTGAGACTCTAGAAAGAGCAACAAAGATGATTAGGGGACTGGAGGCTAAAGCATATAAGGAAAGGCTGCTGGAATTGGGTATGTCTAGTTTAATGAAGAGAAAGACGAGGGGGGACATGATAGCAATGTTCCAATATCTCAGGGGCTGCCACAAAGAAGAGGGAGTCAAGCTATTCTCCAAAGCGCCTGAAGGCAGGACAAGAAGCAATGGGTGGAAATTAA
>NW_015386657.1:860383-884174 GCF_001527695.2 Protobothrops mucrosquamatus | reverse complement strand
TGGTTCCGTCTCCCTGCGGCGGGGGGAAGCGGTCCGGAAGTCCATCCTAAGGAGAGCATGATCTGACCATGACAAGGGCTCTATATTTATCTCCCCCATTTCCAGATCATTCTGCCACTGGCCAGAGACAAAAATTAGATCTAGTGTGTGTCCTCCCGTGTGAGTGGGGGCATGAACTAATTGGGTCAAGTCCATGGTCATGAACTCCCGAGCCACCGCCGACGTTTCACCCGCCGATGGCAGGTTGAGATCCCCCATAACTATAAGTCTAAAGCCTATAAAATAAAGCCAAAAACTATAAAATAAAGCCAAAAATTTAGAAAGAAAAAAAAAGAAATTATGTCCAATTTTCTTTTAAACAGTTATAAATATAAATTTAAAGTGACCTTTTACTCAGAGGTTACAACATTACTTTCATTTTTTTCTAGTATCTACTTTTCTAAATCATCAAACCCACATATTATCACTCCATTTTTTTTTGTCTCACACAAAATGTCCCAAAACAGAGGGGCATTTTGTGTGAGAAAGGAATGTCTTTTGATGAAAAGTGCTGCAGAAAGTCAGTGGAAAGAGAAGAGTCAGAAGCCTGGAAAAGAAATGGAGAGTGTTACATGAAGGATCTGTCCTCATGTCCAAGGTAAATGTTGTATTTTCATCCTTGAATCAGCATACAACAATGCTGGCATCAAATATGCGATCTGCATTACCAGTTTTTAACTAGCCTATTTTGTGCCTACATATTCCAAGTCCCTGACAACTTGTTGTGGTCCTGATTTGTGAGTAGACCATTCATTATAGAGAATGTGATTGGTTTTCCTCTGTAGCTTTGTCTTTGTGTTTCCAGCCAGTCACCAGCCAGAGGAGAAAACCTCCAGTCAGAGCCCTGCAGCAGAAATAGGGTGGATCTCATTTCAAACTCTGCCTGAACTTCTCTAGGTTGGTTTGTGTTCCTGCTTTCCACACCCCATTTGAACAACTCCCAAATTAATATAATACAATAACATGGAAAGCCATCAAAGCATAAATTGCCATGAAGAAGAGATTGTTCAAGTAGATAGCCACTGTAGAGCCAGAGAAAACTACAACTGACATACTGTTGAATAAATTAGCTGTCTCCCATCCCTGAAGGAGGGGGAGTGACTGAAATTGACAAACACATAGAAACTAGCAAATAAGCAACAAAACTTCTCTTTTTATTTGGTGGGGGACTGAAATGAGGAAAACTATGTCCATTTTGTTTTTCTGCACTTTGCTCCTTACCTTTAGCAAGAATAAGAGCACTTAGACCAGTGGTTCTCAACCTTTTTAATGCCGCGACCCCCAACAGGTCGTAAGTTGAGGACTAAACCGGTCGTAAGTCGAGGACTAAATCGGTCGTAAGTCGAGGACTAAACCGGTTGTAAGTCGAGGACTACCCAACCGGTCGTAAGTCGAGGACTTCCCTGCCCGGGAGCGCTGCGCATGCGTGGTTCCGCCCCTTGAGCCGGCCGAGGCGTAGCTGGCAAGCGGCAGAGACGGAGCAGGCCAACTACCAGCTGGCCCAGCCCAAGGGAGGTAAGGCACCCGCCGGAAAAGGGGGGAAAAATGGCGGACAGCCTTGCTTGGCGACCCCCGTGAAATGGTCAATCAACCCCAAATGGGGTCGCGACCCATAGGTTGAGAACCGCTGACTTAGACTTATATACCGCTTCACAATGCTTTACAGTCCTCTCTAAGCAGTTTACAGAGTCAGCATATTGTCCCCAACAACCTGGGTCCTTATTTTACAGACCTCGGAAGGATGGAAGGATGAGTCAACCTTGAGCTGGTCAGAATCAAACTCCTGGCAGTCGGCAGAATTAGCCTGCAATACTGCATTCTAACCACTGAGCCACCACAGCACAGTGGTGGTGCGGTGGTTTTAAAGGGACTAGCATGATCAGTTTGCAAATATGTATGTACTAAGAAATATGGCAGCTACTACAATATTTCCAATGAAGTCCAGGTAATCCTCAACTTATGATCAGATACTTACCAACTATTTAAAGTTATGAAGGAACTACTTTGAGGCTAGTTACAACCCAGTTCTGAAGTTCTGACTATCAGGCTCCCTTGTGGTCAATGTGACCAAACTTTAAGTGTTTGGTATCACTGCTGCATTATGGCTATTTGCAGTGTCTCATGGTCACATGACTGTATTTTACAATGGTTTTGTTGAAAACCAGTACTTCTAGTTTTCAGCAAATCAACACCTATAGCAAACCATTCGTTTGCTTATCAATTGTGGCATTTGTTTAATGACTGTTGCAAAAGGGGTCATAAAATTGTTTTGCAATTTTCACAATTTACAACCATAATAGACAGGCACAACTGTAACGGGCAGATCCATTATAGTCATATGTCAAGGACTTCCTGTATCAATCATGTGTTAAGCTGTTAAATTACATTCATAGTCCCACACTAGCCACTGAATCATGGATAACTCTCTTACCAAGTACATCAATGCTACCTCGTTGATGAAAAAGGTGTTTTTGACATTGCCTGCTACATATACACTAACTCCAAAAAGCTTAGGGACTGAAGTATAGGAACCAACAGAGGGATTAATGCATCTGATTCAATCTGGTTCTAAATCAAACTCAGCAAAGGCAGAATGGAGATGAAATAAATTGCATTTACTGATTACAATCTCTGCTTCATGCAATCCAGAATGAAGTATATGAAACCATCAAAACCAATATATCACTAACATGATAATTCTAATTAACTACATTTTGAAAGGGTCAATAGATAGACAATGCAAAGGGGAACAAACATGTTATGGCTTCAACAATCAGTTAACTTTTTCAAAAACTTATGGGGGGGAATTATAATGAGAAAAAATGGTATTAAGCCTATAAAAGGCTCAACACTCAAATTTTATTGCTGTTACAAAAAAAAAATAGATTGGAAAACTATGTTGCCATAATTTAGTCATTTGCCACAGGTTTTGGTGGTATTCAAACAAGGTTCTTTAATGTAAATTTTTCATGGGTAAAAGAGTCAAAAATTATATGTATGTCTCATTATTTTCCAGCATGCATCTTGCAGCATTAACAAGTATTAGCTGAACTTCACATAAGCTGAGAACCCAATATTAGCCAGACTGTTGAGCAGAGGCAGGCAGGGAAGCTCCAAGGTTGAGGAAAATAGAGGCAGGACAAATCAATGCCAGGCCCCTCCACTCCCTCCAGTACTAAAATAAGATAAAAGCCACCCTAAGAGAAATTTGAAAGACTTTTTCAAGCATCCTCAGAATTAGGTAGAAAGAGAGAAGGCTATTTCACAGAAGAAGAAGAAAAAGCTTTTGCAAAATTGTATGGCAGATGATAACATATTATTAAAAATAACTGTATTGCTTCATTCATTCTATCATTCCCCGAGATAAATACCTCACTTTGCTTAACAAAATAACCAGCCCCGAATTTTTATCTTTCTCTCTCACTTTTTCTAAAAAAAACCCCTTGTAACAGAATCATTTAAAATCTGTATTGGAGCACCCTCTTGTGGTAAAATGACACAATGCCAGTTCTTCAGCATGGCTACACAAAATAACAAATACAGTACAAGGTTGTGTTTAATATATATTGATTGCAATCTATACTTCTCTCTAAATTTAACAACTTCACTTGTATGCAGTTTTGACTTTTTCTCAAAAGTAGGTAAACTAGTTCGTTTATACGCTTTAATATTCTTTATAATTAATATATATTAATACCTATTCTTTAATATGTATTAATATCTTACAGCAAAATCCCATGCAGATCTACTCGGCCTCATGGAGTTCAGTGGGAGATGATATATATTTGATTCTTCATAACTAATTTAGCATTTTTCATTTGTTTAGCATATTCATCTTATTTTTTTAAAAAAATATCCCAATGAGATTGCTGCCCATTATTCTCATTACCAGATGGTTGTAGCTGAAGGGAGACCATGAGTTCTAGTCCTGCCTTAGACATGAAAGCCGGCTGTGTGACTTTGCATCAGTCACTCTCTCTCAGCCCAGCTCACCTCAAAGGGTTGTTGTTGTGGGGAAAGTAGGAGGAGGAAGGAGTATTAGATACATTCACTGTCTTGAGGCAAGATAAACAAAAAATCTAAAAAAAAAATCTAAATGTATATGAATAAACAAGTCAAATCCTGTTAGTATGCTAACGTTATTGTCCTGTTACTTACAAACTGGGAAGGTACTGTTAATGTCCTACAAAGCTCTGGCTAAGTTGAGCTAAATATTGGTTATTTAAAAGCCATTAACCTTTCTGGCTTTCTGTTCTGGAGACCAAGGAATGTAGCATTGTGTCTTTGGCTTTCTTCTTTGTCTGAATGAAAGTCATGTCGGACTCTTAGAGATTCTATGGGCCAGGTCTCTCCACATCTTTTGATCTTGCACTGCTTCTTTGCATTTTTCTATGCTCTGGCTGGTGTCAACTTTGATGGAGTCCAGCCATCATGTTCCTTGGTGGCCTGGTTTCCTTTTACCGCTAACTCTTCTCGACATAATTGCTTTCTCCAGTGAATTCCCCTCCATTACTATAGTCAACATAGTAATGGTGTTATTGTGTGTTTATATGAGGAAGAGCAAAGGGTTCTGGCAAGAAAGAGGCTTAGTCTTTAATTAATTCTAGAATACACTGTGAGTACATTAGAAGGTGAATGTGCTGTGAGATTAGGCTGTGGTCTTCAAGAATCAACCTATTGTGTATTGGCAGACCTGTCACATTCAGATTGAAGTTTGGGATGATCTTTCATCTGAGCAACTCTTTGGAATTTTAAATATATATTTCAGGACCATCCGGGGATATACTAGGAAACCTGTTTCAGGCCTTCTTCAGTTATGCTTGGACACTCTACCCCACCCCATAACTCAGCTTCTGGCTCCAGGCATCCCAAGAATATTGGGATTGGGAAAACCAAGATGATCTTGGAAATAGAGAAGATCACTAGAGTGAGCATAAAGAGACCAGGGGATGGTTAGTGGAATTATTGTATATAACATGGGGAGCCATATAAGTCTCATATATAAATACATACATAAATATGTAACTAATGGTGGCAAGGCTGCTGGGACAAGGCAAATCCTGAGAAGAAGAGAAAGAGGCAGGGGAAGTTAAGGAACTACAAGCACCAAAATGCATAGCAAGAAGGATGTGCCACTTCTGAGTATACTATCTTGGCCAACCAATGGCAGCCTCATCTAGGGTAGCCTCCAGGCTTGATTGAATGCTGTCAGTGACCTGGAGTCAGGCCAGCTCTGAAGCTGCTTCTTTGTTCTAACAGGTAGGAACAAAGAGCAGCAACCCTCCTCACACTGGCTATTTTCTTCTTGTGGAAAAGAAAATGGAGCAGATGTGTCAATCTGAGTGGAAATAAACAGGAAACAAAGGAATGAGCTAGAAATAACAACAACAACAACAACAACAACAACAACAACAACAACAACAACAACAATAATAATAATAATAATAATAATAATAATAATAATAATAATAATAATAATAATAATAATAATAATAATAATAATAATAATAATAAAGTTGGAAGGGACCTTGGAGGTCATCGAGTCCAACCCTCTGCTCAGGCAGGAAACCCTATACCATTTCGGACAGATGGCTGTCCAGTCTCTTCTTAAAAACTTCCAGTGTTGGAGCATTCACTGCTTCTGGAGGCAGGTTGTTCCATTGGTTAATTGTTCTAACTGTCAGGAAGTTTCTCCTTAGTTCTAGGTTGCTTCTCTCCTTGATTAGTTTCAGGCGCTTTGGAAAATAGCTTGACTCCCTCTTCTTTGGGGCAGCCCCTGAGATATTGGAACACTGCTATCATGTCCCCCCTCGTCCTTCTCTTTGTTAAACTAGACATACCCAATTCCAGCAACCATTCCTCATATGTTTTAGCCTCCAGTCCCCTAATCATCTTTGTTGCTCTTCTCTGTACTTTTTCTAGAGTCTCAGCATCTTTTTTACATCGCGGTGACCAAAACTGGATGCAGTATTCCAAGTGTGGCCTTACCAAGGCATTGTAAAGTGGTATTAACACTTCACGTGATCTTGATTCTATCTCTCTGTTAATGCAGCCCAGCACTGTGTTGGCCTTTTTGGCAGCTGCAGCACACTGCTGGCTCATATTTAAGTGATTGTCCACTAGGACTCCGAGATCCCTCTCACAGTTACTACTGTTGAGCAAGGTACCCCCTATACTATACCTGTACATTTGTTTTTTCTTGCCTAAAAGAAAAAAGGAGGTGGTTGATAAAAATGTTGACCAGCAAGAGTCTGGGACACTTTACTCGAGACTTCCCTCCAGAGCAATGGTAGGTTCTGCACGATCTGGTTAAACAGACAAGATGGTGGCTATTATTGGTGTGATTGAAGCTCCACACACTTTTATGTGCATGCCATGTGTAATATAAAAAGATGGGATGTTGATCACCCAGACATGGTCACCATCTTGACTTTTTTTAAACAACAAACTGTGGACACCCCTGCTTCAAAGTGAAGTGGAGCCATTAATGCACACTCTCTGGGTAAGGGCATTCAGCCATTTGTGGCTCCAACTACAGCAGCATCACCAAATCTGCATTACGTATATGGGTTCCCCGAATATGATATTTCTCTGATTATCTTTTGCTCACTTTTTTTTATAACTGTGCAGCTTGGGATAGGCCATTTACTAAACTGCATTTTATACAAAGCCCTGTGTAACTTTAAAGAAAGGCAATTATTTTCTACAATCCAAACAGATAAGGTCATTTTTTTAAAATGTTGAGGTGTAATAGATACAATGGCAGTACAATAATACGGGTGAGTGGACCTGCACATCTTTCTGAGCTTACCCGAAAGGCGGCACAGGGTTTAATTAAAGAGGCAGCCCAGTTCTCATGCTTTCAGACACGTCCTGCTGATAGCAACCAGCAATCAATGCACTTGTTCTCATTTTTACGGTCCAGATACATGTGGATGCATGAGAACTCAGAAGTGGAAATGGTGGCTTATAAACAAATTGTGACTACCCAGCCTTTGGCTTCTCTGCCATGGGTATTTGTGGCTTCAGATGCCATCTTGGAATAATTGCACCAACAATGTCCTAATCTGGTCTGGCTTATTATATCAATGGGTTGCAATGCACTATCCTCTCCCTGCACATCTGGTACAGTGTGGTGAGTTGACAATCCTCCCTCCTCCAGCTTCCTGAACTTGCTAATGCCCCGACAGCCAAAAAAAAAAAAAAGACTAGGTAGCATCTGCATTATGATGGGATGTATTTCTTTCCTATTTAAATTGCAGTAAATTGTTTTAAAATTGCATCTAAGTGTATCAGTTCACATACATAAATATTATGTGATGTTGACCTTTGGGTATGTGTGTATGGCCCAGAATCTAGTAATATATATATTATTCTGGCTTTTTTTTCAGTACAGTCATTTCAAAGTCATAAGGGTCATCCATACTTGCATAAAAGGTAATATTCAGCTGCTGGTAACTACATGGCTACAGCCATACAGTTTTCTTGGTAAAATGGAGAAAATGGATGGGGAAAATGTCCATTTAGCTGATTCAAACATTTTGCTAACCTGAGGCAAAGGAAAAGAAGATACCAATTAATCCATACATAGAAATTAAAAAGACTGGCTATGGGTTAATCTCTGTCTTCTACAGGGTAAGCAGAATGGCACATCTATGCCAGCCATATGTCAGAACTATGCTGGATCCAAAACAGAAATACTTTGCTTTTGCCTTCTTCAGGTTTAAAGTTTTTTATTCTAATTTCTAGTCTAGGTCACAACCTTGAAATTAGATACATGTATAGAGATATCTTGATATTTGTATAGGTGTGTAGTGCTGTGCTGTGTGCTATATTGGGTATTCCTATCACAGTAATAGAAACATTTCATTTCACCATATCAAATCCATTTCGCCATGTTCCAAATTCATAGAATAACAGTTTAATGAAAAGAATGCTGCCCACAGATAGCGCTCTCTGGCTTTGAAAAGATAACATGCTTTTCACAACCCCTCTTGGTCTGTAATGAAAGAAACTGACATTTGGAAAACTGTAGAAAGCAGATCTCATTTTACTTGAGATCTGCTTTCTACCTGGTGGTGCAGTGGTTAGAATGCAGTATCACTTCTGCTGACTCCCGGCTGCCAGCAGTTTGGCAGTTCGATCCTGACCGGCTCAAGGTTGACTCAGCCTTCCATCCTTCTGACGTCAGTAAAATGAGGAGCCAGATGTCATAGTTCCAAAAGATGAAACCCATCAAAAGAACATCAAGGCAAAATTCTTCCTCAAAGAACATTTTATTCGGGAAACAAAGTATCAGCACTACATAGTTGAACCCAAAAACTAAATTCCCTTCCCCCAGATACAAAGTAACAAAGTGCAATTCCCACCAATAAGCTGTCATAAATCACATTCTCCAATTAGCCTAAAACGCAGGCTTTCTCCCCAGCTCCTCAGCCTGCCAAAACATTATCAGCTTTCCTTGGGTTCCCAAAAAGCAGAGTTATTGTTATGGCTAGCAGAGCTCGAGTTTTCATCCCAACCCCCTTATTAAACCTAATCTCTAAATACCAGAAAAAGCACGTTAAAGAAAAAGAGAAAATGGCTACAATGTCATCCGTTGTCAAAGCGGGAACATCCAATGTTAGCAACGTTGACATCAGATTGCTGGTGGCAATATGCTGACTCTGTAAACTGCTTAGAGAGGGCTGTAAAGCACTATATAAGTCTAAGTGCTATTGCTACCATGTTTCCTTGAAAATAAGTCCCATCCCAAAAAAAGACCTACCCTGATTCCTGAGAGTGGGCCTAATATAAGCCCTATTCCAAAAATAAGCCCTAATTAGGACCCTGCCCACTCCGTCCCACCTGGCTGCTGCACATTGCGCCGCTGCCACCACAGCGAGGCAAGGCAGGTGGGGGAGGGGGTGGACTAAAATAAGTTCAGTCAGACCTTCCAAATCTCACAAGAAGTTAGAAGATCTGACTGAACTTTTTTTAGTCCCACAAAGACTAAAGGAGAGAACCGCTCCAGAGTTGGAAAGCAGGTTAGTGTTGAAATTTTTTGCTTTTGGGAGAAGTGGCAGGAAACGGGGCTGCCATTTTGATAATGAAAAGGGGAGATGCAGGCCAATGCAAGGCAAGCAAGTGCTCTTCTCTGCTCTGCATTGCTGTGCAGAGCCGTTCCCCTCCTGTTCTCCGTTCTCTCCAGTGGCGGTGATGGAGGGCTGGCAAAGGGAGACGGCAGGGGAGGCTTGTGCCACCCAGTCATGGTGCAAACCATGGGAGAGTTGGCAGAGGAGGAAATGGCAGCTGCCACTGGGCAGGTGATCTGTGGGGCGAAGCATGAAGAAAGTGGCACACAGCAGCAGCGGAGCCTTTTGCTATCACTCCCCCTGGCTCTGAAACGGCAGAGGGAAATCAGGCCTACCATGCCCATCCTCTGTACGGTAGCATGCCAGTCTGGCTCGGGAGGGGAGTGAAAGGGAGCAAGAAATGGCCTGGCTGGGGGTGGGGCTGAAGGAAGCGGGTGTGGGGCACATAGGGCAGCTCCACCCCTCCCCCACTTACCTTAACCTCGTTGTGGCGGCAGCGGCGTGATGTGCCACGCGGCCTCCTGCCACAAGCGGCCGCAGCAGAAGTGGGCCAGCAGCCATGTGGGCTCCTGCTGGATGGGGCTGTTGGTGCCGCCGCTGTGAGGTGAGGCAGGTGTCGTGAGGCAAAAATAATATAAGACCAGGTCTTACTTTTGAGGAAACACGGTAAGTGGTATTGCTACCTTAGCATTGTCAATTCAGATTTAAGTTGAGTTGATAACATTTGGACTTCAGAAGCAACTGGTGCCTCAATGAAGAAAGCAGGAGTGTTTGACCTTGGTCCTTAATTGAAGGATTTCTTCCTTTCTCCCTAGATAGGTGGCAGCACCTAGTTGTGGTTGGCTGGTGATCTGATCTGGATTAGGTCTGTTGAATTCTGGGATGGAATCACCAAGAAATCTCCAGGCTGGAGGCTAGCCTGGGAAGTAAAAAAAAAAAAGTCCTCAAAGAAGACTGTGCTGATCTACTTCTGTATTGCTGCTGGAAAAACTACATGACGCACCAAGGAGCAAACCAGATGTCTAGCTGGACTAGTTATGAAGAAGAAAAGTAACTGCAAAATCCAAACCTGGCTATCTCATCTGTTTTGGGGAAAACAGGGGGAATTTTCAGCTGAGTCAGTCTTGTATTGGAAAAGACAAGCGGAAGAGAGTCAAAGCTGTTCTTTATATAAATAAAGAGAGCCAATTTGATGTAATGGTTAATCTGCCAGGAGAGAAGCAAGGAGACTGTGAGTTCTGGTCCTGCCTGAGGCCTGAAAACTAGCTGGGTGACCTTGGGCCAGTTGCTGTCTTTCAGCCCAACTCACCACACAGATTGTTGTTGTGGGGAAAATAGGAGGAGGAAGGAGCATTATGTATGCTAGCTGTTTTGAATTACTTATACAGTAATAAAAGTGGGATAAACATACCATATATGAAGTTTTTAACAGACATAGTAAAATATATACAAACTAACTTAAAAGGTAAAAGTAAGAAAGAAAGAAGTTTAAAAATGCAAGAGAAAGAAAGAAAAAAGAAAAGAGGGAGAGAGTATAAGAGAAAAGAAAAAGAAAGGAAAGGAAATAACAGTGGCTTCCAACCTTCATCACACTGAGCCTAAGATAACATGATGACAATTCATCCCTCATTTAAAATTGCAAAGAAAAAACTCTTCTTCCTATAACCTAACCCACATCTATATTCAGAATCCAGAAATCATAATCTTTTCAATCCTGGTTTGGCAAAAAGTCCATTAAAAGCTACAAATGTCAAACAAATATTTTATCTCTGATCAAATAATCAAACTTTCTTTTGTGCTTCAAAATCTTGGCTTTTAATTCATTCTGATGGTGTCACAGAATATAGTCTTTCATCAACCTTTGGCATTCCAAAAAATTCTTCAGATCCATTGTCAAGCTACTTTGTAAATCCAATAAAGAGGCATCATTTAGAATTTCTTGTCACAGCTGCTCCTTGTTCAAGTCTTTTTTTTTTTGCTTTATCTTTTGTATTTCCATTTTAATAATCTTCAGTTTGATTGTATTCCATTCTTTCAAGTTCTATTACATCTGTGTCAGCTAAAAGTTGGCTTTTAAAATGGTTAAATTTTTAGAACATCTTCTAAAGATAAATTATTGGGACTTATATGATAAAAGATTTTTTTCAAAGATAATTTTAAGTAACTCAAAAGTTATATTAGGGTTGTCCATTTTAATACCTTAATTTGAATGTTGATGGATGTACCTTTGGTCTTTCTGTCTGGTGCTTTAGTCTCTAGATGTATTATTTAATTATATATTTGTTTTTCAAATCTAATCAAAGTACAAATGTTCTAAATTTCTCTGGTTTTCTAGTCTGCTTGTAACTTTCTTAAATCAGTTTTCTTTTACCAATTATATACCAATTTAAAACTCTTAAATCTCAACTTAAAAGTTCTTATATCAGAGAAAGAAGGTAAAACTTATCAGGTGTCAGAATAAACTCAGTGACTTGAAGGTTTCATATATACATGAGATGATTAAATAGATCATTTCCACAAATGATTACAAATTGAAATCAGTTGGCTTAGTGTCCTTTTTAAAGTCTTCACCACAACTAAGAGCACGATTTCGCTGAGTTTCCTGGTGTTCAGTGCCATGAGAGAATGCTGTTTTACTATCCCCTCATGAGAAGCTGCCATTTGGAATGCTTTTAGGCAATCTCCTGTCCTCTCCTTCTCTGGATAGGTTGTGAAGGACCCGTCTACTTGTGGTTCTTCTTTCTTCACTGTGGTGGTCTGTCTCCACTGTTTGCGGAGATGTGTTCAGTCAGTCATGACACTCAAACTTGAGAGTCAAGTCTGTTCTTAAGTCCTTAACATATATCTGTGTTCAGGACTAAGGGCTCCTGAGTAGAAGATCTGTAGGAAATGCATGGGTAATTCTCATAAATGACCTAGATGTGAGATAGAAGGGAAAGTCATCAAATTTGCAAATGACACCAAGCTGGGGGGAATTGCTAATACTTTGGAAGATAGACTTAAGATTCAGAATGATCTTGACAAACCAGAGCACTGGTCCCTATACAATAAAATGCAGTTCAGTGGTGAGAAAAGGATTATCCTCCACTTAGGAAGAAAAAACCAAATCCACAGGTCTAGAATAGGCAGTACCTGGCTCAATGGAGGTAACTGTGAGTGGGATGTGGGCATCCTAATGCATCACCACTTAAGTCTGAGCCAGCTGTTTATTACAGCTGGACAAAAAGCCAATCCAGTCCTAGGCTGAATCAACAAGGGATAGTATCAAGATCACAAGAAGTGATAGTAGCACTCTATACTGCATTTGTGAGGCCATGTTTGGAATACTGCATTCAGTTCTGGTTGCCACAATGTAAAAAAGATGCTAAAAGAGTCCAGAGAAGAGCAACAAAAATGATAAGAGGTCTGGAGACTAAACCATACAATGAATGGTTAAGGAAACTAGGTATCTCTAGCCTTAAAAAGGCAAGGATTAGGGGTGACATGATAGCTGTCATCCAGTACTTAAGGGGCAGTCACAGAGATGAGAGGGTTGACTTATTCTTCAAAGCACCTGAGGGCAGTACAAAAAGCAATGGGTGGAAGCTTGTTAAAGAGAGATCCTATCTGGAACTAAGGAGAAACTTCCTGACAGTGAGAGCAATTAGCCAATGGAATCGTTTGCCTCCTGGCGTTGTGGGTGCACCATTTTTCAAGAAAAAAATTGGACAGCCATTTTTCTGGGATGGTATAAGGACTCCTGCCTTGGGCAGGGAGGTGGATTAGAAGATGTCTAAGGTCCCTTCCAGCCCTGTGATTCTATGTTCTGTGTAGAAGAAGAGAGCCATGGAAATTGTATTATAAGGGCTGAGGGCGTTTTTAAATCAGTGGTTATTACCCTGACTTGGCAGTTTTGCAAAAATAAAAAAAAAATTGCTGGAGGAGAAAGAGGCATTAGACATTTCATTTTACACGGTAGGACAGAGGTCTTCAAACTTGGCCCCTTATGGCTTGTGGACTTCAACTCCCAGAATTCCTCAGCCAGCATGTCCACAAGTCATAAAAGGGCCAAGTTTGAAGACCCCTGGTTTAGGCCAACAAATGTTTTATACACACCAGTGTCCAAAGCCAAGTATTTTCATTTCTAAGAACTCTTCCTCAGACAAGATGGTTCAAAACCCAGATAATTATAGGCTGGAGAGAGATATTGTGGCTATTATATGTTGAGGCTGTAGGGCTTTTTTAAGGTTAGAAATACATGGTTTTTTTTAGCCTACCTGCTGGGCTATGTATTTCCAATAATGGACAAGGACTTTGGGAAGTCCTTGATATAGCTAGTGGCACTTCAAATGTATTTGGTTGATTATTTTGTATGGAAACAGTTGTGTACATCCCAGGATGTGAATAAAAACTATTCTGAAGTGATCTGCGCATGTTTCTTGGTTTTAGCTACCTGGTAAACAGTGTGATCCTAGAGGACCTTTTTAATCCATGAATAGCCTCCTAAGGGACTCACTGGAAGAAAAGTTATGATTAATGAAGAACACAGTTAACCAATGTGCTTAGCCAAGATGCAGTCAATTGCTGGAAGTGATATGATAACATTGATGTCTATAGGTCTTTTGACAGCTGCCTCTATTTGAACATTACCTGAGTATTCTTTATGAAAACAAACCAAACTGAACAAGTGACACAGGTAGAACAATAATCCCAAATTCAGTCAGGAACAGTTGACTACAGATAAATTGCAACAACCTGGCAAAGACCCCCCCTCAGTCCTCCTCCCAAAAGAAAGAGAGAGCAAAAACAGATCTAGATTGAACAAAGTAATAAGAATTAAAGCAGGAGGAGCCAAGAGAATTGGAAGTAATCAAGAGATTTACATTTTTTAAAAAGGCATAGAGAATTCTGGGTTAAGGTGTTTATATTTTCTTTGTCGGAGGGGAAACTGCTTGCCAAATTCTTTTCAGGTACCACTTATTAAAAATTGAGTTAGTCTATTATAGCTTCAATATATTCGTTATCACAAGAAATAGATGAAAAATATCATTTTGGTGGACAGAACACTATTAGAACATTGTTCTTTTCAAGCCACCATAGAGAACACATCAGGAATAGTACTGATCTCATGGCCTGCTTTAGCCAAATTAATCCTTTCAAGAAATAGTTTCTCTGTAGACAACTATCCTTTCTTGCAGGTTACACTAGAAAATCACTTTTCTATGGTAGCAAACCACTTGTTCATTTCCTCAAAATTTTCTGTGTATATCTCTTTCTTTTGTGAAGAAACCCCTGCTGTTGATGTCAATGTAATAAATTACTTTTATGCTAATCACCCTAAATGAAAGGGCTTGGCTTGACCTAGTCATATAGTAAAAACTGTCTAACTAGTCCTAAATGCAAAATAGGAATCCAAATATCAATCAACAAGAAAGAACATTAGGGAAGAGACAGGGTAGGAATTGATTGGTGAATTTATTGATTATATGCCATCAAGTTGTTTTCAACTCCTAGCAACCATATAGATAGATTTTCTCAATCTATGAAGAAACCCAGGCTGATCCCTAACCTGGTCTTTCATGTCTTTTTCATGCCATTTTAATATATATATTAAATCTGGACCAGTGGCCCCGATGGCCCTCTCAATGGGCCCCTGGGCAAACCACTCTAGCCTCGGTGGCCTTCGGGTGGCCCTTTTGGCGGCCCCGGGGACCCCGATGGCCTTCCCAGCGGCCCTTGGAGGTCCGGGAGGACCTAAGACTTAAGAACTATTCCAGAGACTAGACTCGTGGGTGTGGCCGAAATTGGACATNCTTTGCATCAGTCACTCTCTCTCAGCCCAGCTCACCTCAAAGGGTTGTTGTTGTGGGGAAAGTAGGAGGAGGAAGGAGTATTAGATACATTCACTGTCTTGAGGCAAGATAAACAAAAAATCTAAAAAAAAAATCTAAATGTATATGAATAAACAAGTCAAATCCTGTTAGTATGCTAACGTTATTGTCCTGTTACTTATAAACTGGGAAGTACTGTTAATGTCCTACAAAGCTCTGGCTAAGTTGAGCTAAATATTGGTTATTTAAAAGCCATTAATCTTTCTGGCTTTCTGTTCTGGAGACCAAGGAATGGAGCATTGTGTCTTTGGCTTTCTTCTCTGTCTGAATGAAAGTCATGTCGGACTCTTAGAGATTCTATGGGCCAGGTCTCTCCACATCTTCTGATCTTGCACTGCTTCTTTGCATTTTTCTATGCTCTGGCTGGTGTCAACTTTGATGGAGTCCAGCCATCATGTTCCTTGGTGGCCTGGTTTCCTTTTACCGCTAACTCTTCTCGACATAATTGCTTTCTCCAGTGAATTCCCCTCCATTACTATAGTCAACATAGTAATGGTGTTATTGTGTGTTTATATGAGGAAGAGCAAAGGGCTCTGGCAAGGAAGAGGCTTATTCTTTAATTCATTCTAGAATACACTGTGAGTACATTAGAAGGTGAATGCGCTGTGAGATTAGGCTGTGGTCTTCAAGAATCAACCTATTGTGTATTGGCAGACCTGTCACATTCAGATTGAAGTTTGGGATGATCTTTCATCTGAGCAACTCTTTGGAATTTTAAATATGTATTTCAGGACCATCCGGGGATATACTAGGAAACCTGCTCCAGGCCTTCTTCAGTTATGCTTGGACACTCTACCCCACCCCATAACTCAGCTTCTGGCTCCAGGCATCCCAAGAATATTGGGACTGGGAAAACCAAGATGATCTTGGAAATAGAGAAGATCACTAGAGTGAGCATAAAGAGACCAGGGGATGGTTAGTGGAATTATTGTATATAACATGGGCAGCCATATAAGTCTCATATATAAATACATACACAAATATGTAACTAATGGTGGCAAGGCTGCTGGGACAAGGCAAATCCTGAGAAGAAGAGAAAGAGGCAGGGGAAGGTAAGGAACTACAAGCACCAAAATGCATAGCAAGAAGGATGTGCCACTTCTGAGTATACTATCTTGGCCAACCAATGGCAGCCTCATCTAGGGTAGCCTCCAGGCTTGATTGAATGCTGTCAATGACCTGGAGTCAGGCCAGCTCTGAAGCTGCTTCTTTGTTCCAACAGGTAGGAACAAAGAGCAGCAACCCTCCTCATGCTGGCTGTTTTCTTCTTGTGGAAAAGAAAATGGAGCAGATGTGTCAATCTGAGTGGAAATAAACAGGAAACAAAGGAATGAGCTAGAAATAACAACAACAACAACAACAATAACAGTAACAACAACAACAACAACAACAACAACAACAATAATAATAATAATAATAATAATAATAATAATAATAATAATAATAATAATAATAATAATAATGTTGGAAGGGACCTTGGAGGTCATCGAGTCCAACCCCCTGCTCAGGTAGGAAACCCTACACCATTTCGGACAGATGGCTGTCCAGTCTCTTCTTAAAAACTTCCAGTGTTGGAGCATTCACCGCTTCTGGAGGCAGGTTGTTCCATTGGTTAATTGTTCTAACTGTCAGGAAGTTTCTCCTTAGTTCTAGATTGCTTCTCTCCTTGATTAGTTTCCATCCGTTGCATCTTGTCCTGCCCTCAGGCGCTTTAGAGAGTAGCTTGACTCTTCTTTGTGGCAGCCCCTGAGATATTGGAACACTGCTATCATGTCCCCCCTCATCCTTCTCTTCGTTAAACTAGACATACCCAATTCCAGCAACCGTTCCTCATATGTTTTAGCCTCCAGTCCCCTAATCATCTTTGTTGCTCTTCTCTGTACTCTTTCTAGAGTCTCAGCGTCTTTTTTACATCATGGTGACCAAAACTGGATGCAGTATTCCAAGTGTGGCCTTACCAAGGCATTGTAAAGTGGTAGTAACACTTCACGTGATCTTGATTCTATCTCTCTGTTAATGCAGCCTAGCACTGTGTTGGCCTTTTTGGCAGCTGCAGCACATTGCTGGCTCATATTTAAGTGATTGTCCACTAGGACTCCGAGATCCCTCTCACAGTTACTACTATTGAGCAAGGTACCCCTATACTATACCTGTACATTTGGTTTTTCTTGCCTAAAAGAAAAAAAAGAGGTGGTTGATAAAAATGTTGACCAGCAAGAGTCTGGGACACTTTACTCGAGACTTCCCTCCAGAGCAATGATAGGTTCTGCAGGATCTGATTAAACAGACAAGATGATGGCTATTATTGATGTGATTGAATCTCCACACACTTTTATGTGCATGCCATGTGTCATATAAAAAGATGGAATGTTGATCACCCAGACATGGTCACCATCTTGACTTTTTTTAAACAACAAACTGTGGACACCCCTGCTTCAAAGTGAAGCGGAGCCATTAATGCACACTCTCTGGGTAAAGGCATTCAGCCATTTGTGGCTCCAACTACAGCAGCATCACCAAATCTGCATTACATATATGGGTTCCCTGAAAATGATATTTCTCTGATTATCTTTTGCTCACTTTTTTTTATAACTGTGCAGCTTGGGATAGGCCATTTACTAAACTGCATTTTATACAAAGCCCTGTGTAACTTTAAAGAAAGGCAATTATTTTCTACAATTCAAACAGATAAGGTCATTTTTTTAAAATGTTGAGGTGTAATAGATACAATGGCAGTACAATAATACGGGTGAGTGGACCTGCACATCTTTCTGAGCTTACCCGAAAGGCGGCACAGGGTTTAATTAAAGAGGCAGCCCAGTTCTCATGCTTTCAGACACGTCCTGCTGATGGCAACCAGCAATCAATGCACTTGTTCTCATTTTTACGGTTCAGATACATGTGGATGCATGAGAACTCAGAAGTGGAAATGGTGGCCTATAAACAAATTGTGACTACCCAGCCTTTGGCTTCTCTGCCATGGGTATTTGTGGCTTCAGATGCCATCTTGGAATAATTGCACCAACAATGTCCTAATCTGGTCTGGCTTATTATATCAATGGGTTGCAATGTACTACCGTCTCCCTGCACATCTGGTACAGTGTGGTGAGTTGACAATCCTCCCTCCTCCAGCTTCCTGAACTTGCTAATGCCCCGACAGCCAAAAAAAAAAAAAAGACTAGGTAGCATCTGCATTATGATGGGATGTATTTCTTTCCTATTTAAATTGCAGTAAATTGTTTTAAAATTGCATCTATATGTATCAGTTCACATACATAAATATTATGTGATGTTGACCTTTGGGTATGTGTGTATGGCCCAGAATCTAGTAATATATATTTTATTCTGGCTTTTTTTTCAGTACAGTCATTTCAAAGTCATAAGGGTTATCCATACTTGCATAAAAGGTAATATTCAGCTGCTGGTAACTACATGGCTACAGCCATACAGTTTTCTTGGTAAAGTGGAGAAAATGGATGGGGAAAAGGTCCATTTAGCTGATTCAAACATTTTGCTATCTGAGGCAAAGGAAAAGAAGATACCAATTAATCCATACATAGAAATTAAAAAGACTGGCTATGGGTTAATCTCTGTCTTCTACAGGGCAAGCAGAATGTCACATCTATGCCAGCCATATGTCAGAACTATGCTGGATCCAAAACAGAGGTACTTTGCTTTTGCCTTCTTCAGGTTTAAAGTTTTTTATTCTAATTTCCAGTCTAGGTCACAACCTTGAAATTAGATACATGTATAGAGATATCTTGATATTTGTATAGGTGTGTAGTGCTGTGCTGTGTCCTATATTGGGTATTCCTATCACAGTAATAAAAACATTTCACTTCACCATATCAAATCCATTTCGCCATGTTCCAAATTCATAGAATAACAGTTTAATGAAAAGAATGCTGCCCACAGATAGCGCTCTCTGGCTTTGAAAAGATAACATGCTTTTCACAATCCCTCTTGGTCTGTAATGAAAGAAACTGACATTTGGAAAACTGTAGATAATAAAACTCCATTATTTCATTTTACTTGAGATCTGCTTTCTACCTGGTGGTGCAGTGGTTAGAATGCAGTATCACTTCTGCTGACTCCCGGCTGCCAGCAGTTTGGCAGTTCGATCCTGACCGACTCAAGGTTGACTCAGCCTTCCATCCTTCTGACGTCAGTAAAATGAGGAGCCAGATGTCATAGTTCGGAAAGATGAAACCCATCAAAAGAACATCAAGGCAAAATTCTTCCTCAAAGAACATTTTATTCGGGAAACAAAGTATCAGCACTACATAGTTGAACCCAAAAACTAAATTCCGTTCCCCCAGATACAAAGTAACAAAGTGCAATTCCCACCAATAAGCTGTCATAAATCACATTCTCCAATTAGCCTAAAACGCAGGCTTTCTCCCCAGCTCCTCAGCCTGCCAAAACATTATCAGCTTTCCTTGGGTTCCCAAAAAGCAGAATTATTGTTATGGCTAGCAGAGCTCGAGTTTTCATCCCAACCCACTTATTAAACCTAATCTCTAAACACCAGAAAAAGCATGTTAAAGAAAAAGAGAAAATGGCTACAATGTCATCAGTTGTCAAAGCAGGAACATCCAATGTTAGCAGCGTTGACATCAGATTGTTGGTGGCAATATGCTGACTGTAAACTGCTTAGAGAGGGCTGTAAAGCACTATATAAGTCTAAGTGCTATTGCTACCGTGATTTCTGGGAGTGGGCCTAATATAAGCCCTACTCCAAAAATAAGCCCTAATTAGGACCCTGCCCACTCCGTCCCACCTGGCTGCTGCAATGGGGCAGGAGGTCATGCGGCACATTGCGCCGCTGCCACCACAGCGAGGCAAGGCAGGTGGGGGAGGGGGTGGACTAAAATAAGTTCAGTCAGACCTTCCAAATCTCACAAGAAGTTAGAAGATCTGACTGAACTTTTTTTAGTCCCACAAAGACTAAAGGAGAGAGCCGCTCCAGAGTTGGAAAGCAGGTTAGTGTTGAAATTTTTTGGTTTTGGGAGAAGCGGCAGGAAATGGGGCTGCCATTTTGAGAATGGAAAGGGGAGATGCAGGCCGATGCAAGGCAAGCAAGTGCTCTTCTCTGCTCTGCATTGCTGTGCAGAGCCGTTCCCCTCCTGTTTTCCGTTCTCTCCAGTGGCGGTGACGGAGGGCTGGCAGAGGGAGACAGAAGGAGAGGCTCGTGCCACCCAGTCATGGCGCAAGCCATGGGAGAGTTGGCGGAGGAGGAAGCAGTAGCTGCCACTGGACAGGTGATCTGTAGGGAGAAGCATGAAGAAAGCGGCACACAGCGGCAGCGGAGCCTTTTGCTATCACTCCCCCTGGCTCTGAAACGGCAGAGGAAAACCAGGCCTACCCTGCCATCCTCTGTACAGTAGCATGGCAGTCTGGCTCGGGAGGGGAGTGAAAGGGAGCAAGAAATGGCTTGGCTGGGGGCAGAGCTGAAGGAAGCAGGTGTGGGGCACATGGGGCAGCTCCACCCCCTCCCCCACCTGCCTCACCTCGTTGTGGCGGCAGCGGCGTGATGTGCCACGCGGCCTCCTGCCGCAAGCGGCCGCAGCAGAAGTGGGCCAGCAGCCATGTGGGCTCCTGCTGGATGGGACTGTTGGTGCCGCCGCTGTGAGGTGAGGCAGGTGTCATGAGGCAAAAATAATATAAGACCAGGTCTTACTTTTGAGGAAACATGGTAAGTGGTGTTGCTACCTTAGCATTGTCAATTCAGATTTAAGTTGAGTTGATAACATTTGGACTTCAGAAGCAACTGGTGCCTCAATGAAGAAAGCAGGAGTGTTTGATCTTGGTCCTTAATTGAAGGATTTCTTCCTTTCTCCCTAGATAAGTGGCAGCACCTAGTTGTGGTTGGCTGGTGATCTGATCTGGATTAGGTCTGTTGAATTCTGGGATGGAATCACCAAGAAATCTCCAGGCTGGAGGCTAGCCTGGGAAGTAAAAAAAAAAAAGTCCTCAAAGAAGACTGTGCTGATCTACTTCTGTATTGCTGCTGGAAAAACTACATGACGCACCCAGGAGCAAACCAGATGTCAAGCTGGACTTGTTAAGAAGAAGAAAAGTAACTGCAAAAGCCAAACCTGGCTATGTCATCTGTTTTGGGGAAAACAGGGGGAATTTTCAGCTGAGTCAGTCTTGTATTGGAAAAGACAAGCGGAAGAGAGTCAAGGCTGTTCTTTATATAAATAAAGAGAGCCAATTTGATGTAATGGTTAATCTGCCAGGAGAGAAGCAAGGAGACTGTGAGTTCTGGTCCTGCCTGAGGCATGAAAACTAGCTGGGTGACCTTGGGCCAGTCGCTGTCTTTCAGCCCAACTCACCACACAGGTTGTTGTTGTGGGGAAAATAGGAGGAGGAAGGAGCATTATGTATGCTAGCTGTTTTGAATTACTTATACAGTAATAAAAGTGGGATAAACATACCATATATGAAGTTTTTAACAGACATAGTAAAATATATACAAACTAACTTAAAAGGTAAAAGTAAGAAAGAAAGAAAGAAGTTTAAAAATGCAAGAGAAAGGAAGAAAAAAGAAAAGAGGGAGAGAGTATAAGAGAAAAGAAAAAGAAAGCAAAGAAAATAACAGTGGCTTCCAACCTTCATCACACGGAGCCTAAGCTAACATGATGACAATTCATCCCTCATTTAAAATTGCAAAGAAACAACTTTTCTTCCCATAACCTAACCCACATCTATATTCAGAATCCAGAAATCATAATCTTTTCAATCCTGGTTTGGCAAAAAGTCCATTAGAAGCTACAAATGTCAAACAAATATTTTATCTCTGATCAAATAATCAAACTTTCTTTTGTGCTTCAAAATCTTGGCCTTTAATTCATTCTGATGGTGTCACAGAATATAGTCTTTCATCAACCTTTGGCATTCCAAAAAATTCTTCAGATCCATTGTCAAGCTACTTTGTAAATCCAATAAAGAGGCATCATTTAGAATTTCTTGTCACAGCTGCTCCTTGTTCAAGTCTTTTTTTTTTTGCTTTATCTTTTGTATTTCCATTTTAATAATCTTCAGTTTTATTGTATTCCATTCTTTCAAGTTCTATTACATCTGTGTCAGCTAAAAATTGGCTTTTAAAATGGTTAAATTTTTAGAACATCTTCTAAAGATAAATTATTGGGACTTATATGATAAAAGATTTTTTTCAAAGATAATTTTAAGTAACTCAAAAGTTATATTAGGGTTGGCCATTTTAATACCTTAATTTGAATGTTGATGGATGTACCTTTGGTCTTTCTATCTGGTGCTTTAGTCTCTAGATGTATTATTTAATTATATATTTGTTTTTCAAATCTAATCAAAGTACAAATGTTCTAAATTTCTCTGGTTTTCTAGTCTGCTTGTAACTTTCTTAAATCAGTTTTATTTTACCAATTATATACCAATTTAAAACTCTTAAATCTCAACTTAAAAGTTCTTATATCAGAGAAAGAAGGTAAAACTTATCAGGTGTCAGATTAAACTCAGTGACTTGAAGGTTTCATATATACATGAGATGATTAAATAGATCATTTCCATAAATGATTACAAATTGAAATCAGTTGGCTTAGTGTCCTTTTTAAAGTCTTCACCACGACTAAGAGCACGATTTCGCTGTGTTTCCTGGTGTTCAGTGCCATGAGAGAATGCTGTTTTACTATCCCCTCATGAGAAGCTGCCATTTGGAATGCTTTTAGGCAATCTCTGTCCTCTCCTTCTCTGGATAGGTTGTGAAGGACCCGTCTACTTGTGGTTCTTCTTTCTTCACTGTGGTGGTCTGTCTCCACTGTTTGCGGAGATGTGTTCAGTCAGTCATGACACTCAAACTTGAGAGTCAAGTTTGTTCTTAAGTCCTTAACATATATCTGTGTTCAGGACTAAGGGCTCCTGAGTAGAAGATCTGTAGGAAATGCATGGGTAATTCTCATAAATGACCTAGATGTGAGATAGAAGGGAAAGTCATCAAATTTGCAGATGACACCAAGCTGGGGGGAATTGCTAATACTTTGGAAGATAGACTTAAGATTCAGAATGATCTTGACAAACCAGAGCACTGTCCCTATACAATAAAATGCAGTTCAGTGGTGAGAAAAGGAATATCCTCCACTTAGGAAGAAAAAACCAAATCCACAGGTCTAGAATAGGCAGTACCTGGCTCAATGGAGGTAACTGTGAGTGGGATGTGGGCATCCTAATGCATCACCACTTAAGTCTGAGCAAGCTGTTTATTACAGCTGTCCAAAAAGCCAATCCAGTCCTAGGCTGAATCAACAAGGGATAGTATCAAGATCACAAGAAGTGATAGTAGCACTCTATACTGCATTCGTGAGGCCATGCTTGGAATATTGCATTCAGTTCTGGTTGCCACAATGCAAAAAAGATGCTGAAAGAGTCCAGAGAAGAGCAACAAAAATGATAAGAGGTCTGGAGACTAAACCATACAATGAATGGTTAAGGAAACTAGGTATCTCTAGCCTAACAAAGGCAAGGATTAGGGGTGACATGATAGCTGTCATCCAGTACTTAAGGGGCACCTGGAGGAAACGGTCTATCTAGACCCTCTCCAGTCGGGCTTCAGGCCGGGATACAGCACGGAAATTTATTTATTTATTTATTTATTTTACAAAATTTATATGCCGCCCTTCTCCCCATGGGACTCAGGGCGGCTCACAGCATGTTAAAACAATATACAGAATTACCCCTTCTAAAAACCAATTAAAACCCAAATATTAGTGGCTGTGACTATTTAAAATCATTAAAAATTATCCCTATTTAAAATTCACCCTAGGTCAGTCC
>NW_015386657.1:846283-859894 GCF_001527695.2 Protobothrops mucrosquamatus | reverse complement strand
TATGATTAATGAAGAACACAGTTAACCAATGTGCTTAGCCAAGATGCAGTCAATTGCTGGAAGTGATATGATAACATTGATGTCTATAGGTCTTTTGACAGCTGCCTCTATTTGAACATTACCTGAGTATTCTTTATGAAAACAAACCAAACTGAACAAGTGACACAGGTAGAACAATAATCCCAAATTCAGTCAGGAAGAGTTGACTACAGATAAATTGCAACAACCTGGCAAAGACCCCCCCAGTCCTCCTCCCAAAAGAAAGAGAGAGCAAAAACAGATCTAGATTGAACAAAGTAATAAGAATTAAAGCAGGAGGAGCCAAGAGAATTGGAAGTAATCAAGAGATTTACATTTTTTAAAAAGGCATAGAGAATTCTGGGTTAAGGTGTTTATATTTTCTTTGTCGGAGAGGAAACTGCTTGCCAAATTCTTTTCAGGTACCACTTATTAAAAATTGAGTTAGTCTATTATAGCTTCAATATATTTGTTATCACAAGAAATAGATGAAAAATATCATTTTGGTAGGCAGAACACCATTAGATCATTGTTCTTTCCAAGCCACCATAGAGAAGACATCAGGAATAGTACTGATCTCATGGCCTGCTTTAACCAAATTAATCCTTTCAAGAAATAGTTTCTCTATAGACAACTATCCTTTCTTGCAGGTTACACTAGAAAGCCACTTTTCTATGGTAGCAAACCATTTGTTCATTTCTTCAAAATTTTCTGTGTATATCTTTTTCTTTTGTGAAGAACCCCTGCTGTTGATGTCAATGTAATAAATTACTTTTATGCTAATCACCCTAAATGAAAGGGCTTGGCTTGACCTAGTTATATAGTAAAAACTGTCTAACTAGTCCTAAATTCAAAATAGGAATCCAAATATCAATCAGCAAGAAAGAACATTAGGGAAGAGACAGGGTAGGAATTGACTGGTGAATTTATTGATTATATGCATCAAGTTGTTTTCAACTCCTAGCAACCATATAGATAGATTTTCTCAATCTATTGGAGAAACCCAGGCTGGTCTTTCATGTTTCTTTCATGCCATTTTTAAATATATATATATTCTTGATTTTTTAACAGTCACCTTAATATTTGGTAAACCGCGTGTTGTCTGGGTTTATATTTAAAAACAATAACAATTAATTTCTATAATTCCATAATCCACATAATAGCTTTCTTTGATTTTCTCTTCTTCCAATAATATTCTCTTTTATCAACCTTGAATTAGTACATTTCTTAGTATTTTGACAATTGAATATAAAAAATTTTCTAATATTTAACAACCACATCAATATAAAGCTTTTTTTCTAATTAATCATATTAATTACCTCATCATAGATCCTGTTTTCATGCCTTCTAAAGATGTACACATCATCCCTGTAACTGAGTCTATCAGCCTTGTTACTAGTTCTCCTCTTCATATCTTTTATTTCACTTTCCCCAGCAGAACAGCCATAAAGTGTCTTAAGTAGGGGAATTTGAACTTGGTCATTTCATTGCCTTGAATGAAAACTGAGGTTGATTTGTTCAATGACCCATCATTTGGAATAGATATACTTGTTAGGTATTCTTAGCCATGCTCTAGATCCCTACTTTGAATATTGTCTTCAGGATTCATGCAGGAGTAACGTGGTGTAATTAGGACTTTAACAGTCGTTTCCGGTGGAAGAGGGTTGTAGTGAAACGTAACGTCATTTTCTTTTTACATGTTTACTTCAGAGGAAAACGAACACGGGACCTTCATAGGTATGTCAAAAGAATGACCATAATACCTTAAACAAACGGTAACTAAGAATAACCTATAAAAAAGAAAGTTAAAGGCAATCTATCCTATGTCCTTGGTAGTTCCTAGTGGATTTATCTAGGTATGAATCAAGCTAAGTCTTGCTTAGCTTTGCATAATCAGCAATGTTTGGCTAAGGTCAATCTTACTGGTGAAGAGAACTCAGCTTTCATCTATTGTATATGTATACACTTGTAGTCATACTGTGATGGGTTGCAGAATTTATTTATATCTCATTTCTGAAAAGCAATTACTCAAGGTTTTTATATCCTGATTTATCCACACTGCAGCTATGTTCCTCCTAGTTAATGGAGTCATTGTGGGTACTTTTGAGGCAGAACTTAAGTTTCAGTAAAATGTGCTAAGTACCCAGGGAAACACTTATCTCAGAAATATGAGATGGAAAGAGCCATGCTGGATCTCGCTGGGAAAAATGACAGACAATGAAACACTCTAAGACCGTTGGAGAAGCAAAGAGAGAAAGACAAATTTAAAACATGAAAAGAAAAAAAGGGCAATATTAAGATATAAATGAATTAGGTTAGCCTATGCTTTAAAAAGATCCAGTGCCGGCTCTTCTTTAATAACAATGTTAAAAGCTATCTATGCTGTTTTCCTGCTCCAGCTACATTCTATTTGTATGTTTGCAAATAAACAAAAATATGTACAAATCTCAAATAATCTTTTCTTCTGAAAGAAGCCTGACTTGGTAAGTAGTGCCCTTACAAACCTCTTACTACTTGAGGTGTGTGTGTGTGTGTGTGTGTGTGTGTGTGAGAGAGAGAGAGAGAGAGAGAGAGAGAGAGAGAGAGAGAGAGAGAGAGAGAGAGAGAGAGAGAGAGAGAGAGAGAGAGAGAGTGTTTATTAAGTCGATTGACCATGTCAAATATGTAAAATTGATACAAAAATACAAAGAAATACAAAGAAAACAGTATGACATGTTCATAAGTCATCATCCCTATAGTTAACCCCAATATGATCTAGATATTTTGCCTTTTCAGAATGACCTTTAAAACAAAGAGTGCATTGCCTGCAGGTGATAAAGCTATTGGATTGTGCCCCAAGTACCAATGATTAATAGAACATAAACAATATTACATACAGTTAGGAAGTCAGCAAGAATAGCTGCTTTTTTAAATAAGATATTTTCTAATTCATTAAAGTGACATTGGGGACCTAGACATAATTGCTTGGTCCCCATAGAATTACTTCTCTGTAAACATGCAGAGGCTTGCACCACAGAAGAGTCCATGGAAGATGTGAGACTAAGCTTTCACTTTGACATGCAATTCCTTTTTTCCAAATCAACAAGTTGTATAATAGGTTGTGTAAGATCCAAAGCTGCTGTGAAAGATTTCTGTTCCTTAGAGGTACACAGGGATTTCTGTGCATTTTCTGCACTTAGCCCTCTAGGAAATAGTGTGGGTACCACAAATCCCTCATGAAATGTTTTGCAAGAGCTTCAAAAGACAAGGTAAACAGGAGGGATGATAGATTGGGACAGAGGAGAGCTTACACAATGCTTTGACATAGAGAGGAAACATAAATGTCTAGCTTCCACAGAGCAAGAAAGTGGAAAATAAGCTCTGCATTCACATGAATGCAAAAGAAGGGTGGGTTGGTCATTTTCTGAGGTCGGTTTGGAAAGGTGCTCCTCATATCAGTTTTGTACATTCAGTCTTCTTGACAAGTCCTATCTACAATCTTGTCAATGTCTTGTGACATTTTCTCCTGACCATATTTACATTTTCTTTCCTTGTATACTATCTTGGTTGTATGATGTACATTAGTCTATCATGTAGCTATTGAATAGAATAGAATAAAATAGAGCTGGAATGGACCTTGGAGGTCTTCTAGTCCAGCCCCCTGCTCAAGTAGGAGAACCTATACCACTTCAGACAAGTGACTGTCTAGTCTCTTCTTAAAAACTTCCAGTGATGGAGCGCCCACGATTGATGGTGAAACATGCCCTTCAAAAGAAATAGTGACTCTGATTCAACCCCCAAAACATTATCCAGGGCAGATTTAGACTTCTGAGAGGGATAAATTATTGGATGGACATCAATAATTTTTTAACATCAAGTTGTTTCCAACCCATTTAACAAATGCGGATAACAATGTATTTTCAAAAAATAAGGAGAGCAAAAGTGTCATCTATCCCTACAGCAAGAGGTTACATCAGGGGTCTTCAAACTTGGCCCTTTTATGACTTGTGGACTTCAACTCCAAGAATTCCTCAGCCAGGCACACTGGCTGAGGAATTCTGGGAGTTGAAGTCCACACGTCATAAAAGGGCCAAGTTTGAAGACCCCTGGTTACATGATAAGATAGGGATAACTCCTACCACCATTATATCTTAGCTGGGAGGCAGAAAACCAAGATGATGAAACTCTTTCATTTATACAGGTACTCTTTGACTTATGACTGGTCACTTAGTGATTATTTTAAGCTACAACCAATCTATATAAAAGGGAACATGACCTGGATTCAAAGTTATGATGGTTGGGCCCCCTCTGTGGTCGCGTGAGCAAACTTTGTGTGTTCGGCAACATGGTTACATTTACTGTCATTTGCAGTGTCCCACAGTGATGTGATCATGTTTTATAATGTGTTTGCCCAAAATTAGCACTTATTTCTGGTTTTCAGTAAAACCTTGCCCAAAGTGTACCATTGGTTTGATGACTGTGGCAATTGCTTAATGACTGCGGTAACCTGCTCAACAACCACAGTAAAAAATATTGTAAAATCAGATCAGTCACGTGGCTGACCCATTTTATCACCATTACAACATATGACCGTAATGGGCAGGCTTCATTATGGTTGTAAGATGAAGACTGCCTGTATTCCTTACCTCGACTGGATGCCATCTAAGTCCACAGAGAAAGCAGATAGCAACAGTGATTCCTAGCAGGACAGCACAGATCAGCTAGTCCAGATTAATAACATCTGTGAAGGCCAAATCAAAGAAAATATGCATCTGGCTTAAATAATACCTTAGCCAAAACATCTTAAGAAAGCTGGGTTTAGAATCTTCTTTTCACTTGTAGAATAGAGTGGCCCATTGCTCTGGGCCATGATTTGGTTAACTATGATTTATTTATTAAAAACCATTCTCAGTCAAACTAACAACTATTGCCTGAATTTGAAAATCCACTAACCCACCATAAGAGCTCAGTTCACACTGTTTGCTATGTCAGTGTTTCTCAACCTTGGCAACATTAAGATGTGAGAACTTCAACCCCCCAAATTCCTCAGTCAGCCATCATGATTTAGTACAATGTTTGGACTTAGGCATAGAAAAGAGAGTACTGCTTAAGGAAGGGATACACAAAGACCAGTTGTGTTGGCTCACTCTCTCCATGTTTGTCACAGACCACCACACTTCCCATCAACCTTTGTATCAGATGATGTAGGAGTTGTTGAGTATTCTGTTAATAATTTACACAGTAGTTATTATTTACATAAAGAGATACAATATTTATTACTTTATGTCCTTTATTAGTTTACTTTGCATGCATAAAGAGAAAAGCAAATATACAATAGCAAATGTCTTTTGTAATAAACCTTAAATCCTGGCTTATATAGTGTAAAAAGTCTGTTAGGTAGCAGCATACCTGGTTGTTTAACTGAATTATTTTATGGGAACAGAAGTTAATATTATATATTTTGTGCTTTGTTCCTAAAATTAAATAACTTAAAGTGCCTAGAAATTATGTAATCTTTGAGAATAAAACCTAAGTATTCAAAGATCTAATAGCAATTGATACACTTCGCAGATAATCATGTTCTTAGAAAAAAAAATAAACTGATTAAGTCCTACTGAAAACAATAGACAATCAATTTAACTTTAATAACTGATTATGTTGCAAGTAATCTTAATCTGTGTTTGAACAATCATAGTTGAACACATGGAGCGGGCAAACTCTTGCTGTTTGAAACCAGCATCAGGAAGCCATATAAAGGCATTCTTCTCAAATTCATACCAACCCTCAGTGGTTTTTTTGTTAAAAAAATAAAATAAAAAAGGTGCCGGAACTCACACACGTCATACAACCCGCCTTGCCTACCCTACAAGGTTCCATCCAAAAAAGGTGCTGGAACTCCGTTCTGGGCGTTCTGTGACAAAAAAAACCCTTACTAGTTAAAACCATGCAAAGATCTTCAAATAATTGAGAAAGGCAAAACATTTTGCTCAGATTATGGGAATTATTTGAAAGGCGTCTTTTCCTCCTCCATAAGAACTAGTTTGCCACATTTTATTAAATCCTGTTCCTGGGTCGCCAATCATTTGCAACAGTGAGCAATCCAGCATTTATCTCCATATTGCAAAAAAGGTTCACCATGCCGATTTTTGTAGACCAAGTCATCAGTAGTCTGGATCATTATGGTCCTGCTCTGTTGGCAATGTCAAAAAAGCCTTTCAAAAACATTCCTCAAACAACCTAAAGAAAATTATCACAATGGCAAAGGCAAAATGTGCAGCCAGCATCCCCCACTGACATTCTCCGCTATAGCTGTCATGGTAGATTGTTATGTGGATTTCGAGAGAGAGAGTTTCTAACCTGCTGACCTAGTAGCCATGGCAACTACAGTGCTATGATTATAAGTTATCCCAATGCTTTTTCGCATTGGCCACAGGACACTGATAATTTATACGACTCAGTGATATAGAATCCATAGAAAATGCTGCTTGAAGTTCCTGTCCCCTTAGTTATGCATGGACTAAGACATTCAGAATCCCTATGATATACAGCAAGATTCATGGGAATCTTCCCTGCCAATTAGTCTCTTCCAAATTTGAGGAAGAAAGAGATAGAGTTGCTAGTAGGAAATATGGAGTTTTCATATTAATGTTATGCTTACATGTTTATAACATTTTTATACAACCTTTCATGAAGAACAGTTCCAGGATACTCTACATAACCTTTGTCTAGGCGTCTTTCCTTTTATTTGTATGCTGTTTATATTCTGCCTTTATAAATTTTTACAAATAACTCAAAGCAGTAAACATATCTAACATATCTTCCTCCTTCTGTTTTTCCCCTCAACAACAATCCTTTGAGGTGGGTTGACACCCTGCTCTCCTCTGCAGACACTACTCTATTTAAGTTGGCATACATGTACATATAAATAGATATGTGTAGAATGCCTTTCATATTAAACATAATTTCCTGTTTCCTTCAATATTTCCATCTATTTCCAATTATCTGGTGCTTTTGTTAATACTTAGCATTAGGATAATTCTCAAACAGGAAATTCTTTCTGATGATTTTATCAATTCCAAATCTCCTCAGAAAACAATTTTGACAGACTATAATCAATCTTCTGTTCCTTATGCGATCAAATATAGAACACTGTAATCAAAACAAGCTGTTTTAAGATAGGTCATCTGTGTTTTATTAAATTCAATATGGACATTAAATAATGGTTTCTATCCAACTATCTTTTCAAATAACATGAGGCATTTTCAATTTTATTGAAAGCATAGTTCCAACCTATATGGAACAGCTTTATCTTGAATGAATTAAAGATTGTGTACTGTCCTTTTGTGTTAAATGTTTAAATGTCAAAGTGGCTAATTCAGGATGATGCATAAATCAGATGCATAAAATACATGACTGCAGAGAGCTAGAAGACAATTCACCTTAGAATCATCCAGTGAAAACTTCCTGATTAATCTACATAGGATTTAAGATGCTACACTCCCTGTCAAACTTATATCTGTTTTATAAGTCAGAGCCAACTCATTCTGATGTTAACCTTCAATTTCAAAAACTTTTATATAATTGTTTTGCACTCTCTTAAGCAACTATTTTGAATATATTTTCTTCATAAAATATGTTCCTTCTCTCTCCAGTAATACATCTTTAAATAGGTTTTATTCTGATGAAATTCCAAATGTAGTTTATCTTGAATATGCACCTAGTCATATTAGATTGAACCAAGAACTTGTTACAGAATTTAGGAACACATAATCTGAAGAACATTTCTGCACTCTGAGCAGAAATGGGCAATTTGAGCAGTTGGAGAAATGCATTAGGCTCTGTTAAACACTTTGTAGAATCACACAACTTCATGAGTGATGGAAGAAGCGTCAGCACATACCACACTTATACAAAAGCTTTGAGAAAAGCTACCTTTCCCATCAAATTTGCAAAAGTGTAGGGGTACAGTCGAAGTCTTTAAAAATGTGGCTAAGGCTGCATACATAAGTGGCCTTAATTCCTATGTCTGGAGATCTTGAATGATTCAGATAATGGGAAATGTAATGAAATTGTCATGACTGTAAAAAAATAATAATGATGGCTCATATCTGCTCCTGAGTTTTAGATGTTATTATTCTTGGTGGAATGCTTCTTTCAAGTGGTACTTTATGAAGGTTCTGTGTAAATCATTGAGAGTGCTAACCACCAAACCAGGCATCTGATATTTCTATCCCAATGAGAATGAGAATGTAGTTCTTTCATAGCTAGTTGGATGTCTTCAGCTCCTACCCATTCCCAATGTCAAGAGTTGCAGCTGAAGAGTCTCAGGCAAGATGAGAGAAAACATCCACTTCCCTGAATGTAGACGTTACTTCTAGTGCTATGGATGTTTAGTCAACAAAGAAACTCATTACAATACATTACTTGAACTGAAGAAGCTTCTTGGATGAGAAGCAAAACATCTTCAATGAAAAACAATGTCCAGTTGCCTTTTGAAAAGGCATCTTTGGGACAACCATAACCTGGATGACTGAGAATCTCCATAGTCATTACAGTACAAGTTTGAAACATAGTGAGCAGTTGACTCAATTTTCTATTTTGTTAGCTGAGATGCCATCTGTCTTAGATATTTTAATTTGAATTGCTGCACAATGCTCTAAATAGTCCTTTCCAGCTCTATTAGAAGATTCTTCTAATAAGGGATAGATAGATCCTCTATCTCTTAAAGATCTTGATATCTGAATCCAAAATTATTCAAGCTCTCTAGGCTAGGAGTTGAGATCACTTGAATTAATATTGCCTCTTTTCTAATCAGCACTGCTCAGATATATTAGGCCTACAACGGCCTAAAATATCACCAGCCTGGTCAATAAGCATGCTAGCTAGAAATTCTGGAAGACTCAGTCTAGGGAAGGCTATATATACTTTATGTATATAACAGAAATGTTAATTATCTGTTGCATTTATTATATAACTATTTCATTTTCAATGACTGTGCATTGTTTATATTGGAAATATTTCTTTCAGTACTGTTTCTGGCTGCCAAATAAGAATTTCATGGAAAAGTAAACATATGGAAAATATCACTAATTTAAAGATATAAGAGCATAATATTGTTTTGTTCCTTTCTGGTTATGCTTTAGTGAAGAAAATAAATAATTCAGAAATGTCTGAATATTAAAGAATATTTTTACCAATCATTAAGAATCTCTTTATCTCTGATACCCTTTAACCAGTTATCTTGTTATGATTCAGGTCCTATCAACTTTTTCAATATATAAATATTTCAAATTATGAGAAGCCAGTATTAACATGGTGTTAGAAACATACATCTTGTTTACAGTCAAAATCCTGAGCTTTAAGTTAAATCTGGTAGTCTACGGTGAATTCCAGCTGTTATTTTAAAGCTATTTTCCATTTCATTGCTAGAGATAATAACAATGCATTGGGTATCATCTTAACCAGATAGAGAAAAAATGTTTGATGGATTTGTAAACATTTTACCTTTGTTCTCAGGAAGAAACACTACAAAATTGTCACTGTTTTTGTCCACTGAAATAGACAAGTAAAATATCACAGTATTCATCTATTTTTGATGTTGCAACACATTCTGGCACTCCTTTACAAGCCAATGGACTGGAAGTAGCAAGTGAAAGTGTAATACAACCTGGAATGATTCCAACATAAACATCTAGAACTCTATGAGGTGACTTATTACACTGTGACAATTTTTTTCTGCAGACAAAATTATTTTTTAATCAGTAGCCATTCCACTATCGCAATATGAGCCCACAAACAGAATGGAAGCAAATGTTCCCTGTCTTGGAATTGGTTCTGAACTGGTTCTTATTCTCTCCCCACCAGTTGAGATGGGAGAGTTGGCAGGCTGGTCAGAAAGAGGACAATAGCAAATCCTCTAAAGTTTACTCCACTTAAGATGCACACTTATCTGAGCATGTAATGTGTGGGAGTATTCATATCTGACTTTGCTGAAGGTGGTACATGTGAAAGAAGAGATCATGATAGGTGGTAATGGATGTTGCTGTCTTCCAAATTCCCCAATGTGGATTTTATTGAGATAGGAAGAAAAAGAGACAGTGGCACTGTTGGAAAAAGAGTAATGAGTATTCGACCCCTAATTTTAAAGGTGCTCCCAACAGACCAATCTAATTGATTCAGATTAGAGATTTTAAAAACATGAAACATATGGATTAACTTTTCCAAAACTGAGGTATATCTGTACCTAAGGAAACTGAAAAAGCATGTAGGTAAATCTCAGCAATGAAAAGAAGGGATTCTCCCTCTTGGAACTCTCCTAGATATAATGCAGCCTACTTTTGTTTCTTGCTTCTAAAATTATTTGCAACGGATTGCATTAGTTTGCTATTAGAAGAGTAATTATAGATTGGATGGCCCATCTATACCTCCATGCACTTATTCTGCATTTGCGATGGTCTCCATGATTTCTCTTAAACAAAGGCCAATGTTTAGCTTCCCTGGTTAGTATTAATGATATCATTAGTGATAGCCATTAATGATATCCCAGGCTGAAAAGTTCTGAGTTTACAAATGAATACATCCTTATAATGGAGGAGAAAAGTCTCTCTCACACACACACACACACACACACACAAAAACCCAGTACAGCAACTACAAAACAGAAAGAAAAAGTGGGTTTGTATGATAGGCTTTGCTGCTATCCCATGGTATTTTTAGATGTGCATAATAGCAATTGTTGACCCTATATAAGCACTTCTACTGAAATGTTTCCCTCAGCAAACACACATACACACAGCTTAGGGGAGGGTTACTTTATTATGGTGGGTTTAGGGTTGTTTTTATAATTTTATGTGCTTGTTGTGTTTGTAATTTTAAATTCCTGTAACCTGCCCAGAGTCTTTGGAGATGGGTGAATGATAAAAGTGTAGAATAAATAAATCACTAAGGAAGGGAGAATAGCAACTGCTACCTTTTGATCATGGATGGATGAATTAAGTAAATCAACAACAACAACAAAACACCACCATTCCTTCTCCAGCCTGTCCTCTCCAAACATTCTAGACTTCAGTTCATACAACCTCCAGGCAGCTAATAAACGATGCTAGGGAGGATTAGAAAAATCCGGTCCACCTGGAAGGCATTAAGAGCAGGGGAAAGACCCCCAACCTTTTCCTCTAGTCTAGTCTTTGACAAACAGCCAACCGTGTCCAAACCTACCTCGCTATCCTGGCTTTGGCACTTCTTTGTTTTGCTCTGAGCAGGTTGCTCTTTCCACAACGTGCCGCCTGTGATGTTCCCTCCCTCCTCCCGCACCTGCTCTTCTTCTGCTTCGGGGCTAATTAAATCAAAGGCGCCTAAAGGGAGCTCTCCCGGGTTGCGCTCACGCCAAGAGCGGTGCTGGGAAACTCTGCTCGGAGCGGGGTGGCCGATGCTCCAAAAGCCGCTACTGGATTCCAGCTTCCAGGGACGAGCGAGCCCACGCTCTGCTTTGGCCCTTTCTCCCCCAGTTTCCCTCCGCGTCGCTCAGTGCCTTAGCCAGTCTTTGTGTGCGAAAATCAGGACGACGAGTTGCCTGCTGGGCTCTGGAGCCCGTTTGGCGAGGCCAAGATGGAACTGTACGGCAAGGTAGGGCTCTTTTTCCTCTATTTAAAGGGGGGGGGGAGGTCCAGCATCGGTGAAACTACCCGAGTTCTCCCACCACCACCAACACCACCAACACCACCAACACCCTTCCACCATCAAGGGGCTGCCTTGACAGGTCCAGGCTAAGCGAAGGAACGCCCTGATCTCTGCTGGCGGCACCTTTCCTACCCAATGAAGCGCCTTCCACCCGACGGCGCCAGAATGGAAGGAAACCCATTTAGGGAGAGGACGTTTAATCCGGCTAGAAAGCGTGGGGAGTGGGCGAGGTCCCCTTCACCTCCACCTAGTCTAATGGAGAAACCCCCGTTTTGGGGTGAAGGCTTTTTTTTTTTTCTTCCTCAGAAAGTTCAGCCAGCAGCAGCCCAAGCAAAGACTTGCCCAACAGCTGGGGAACTGTAAGCCGAGGAGACCCTTGTTTCCGTTTCCATGGAGCGATTACATTGGGGAGAGGATGGACGGGTGAAGCGAAAGGCGCGCGAGCGTCACTGGGAGCCGTAGTTGTGGGTAACGAAGGTTTCCCCTTCGATTGGGCAGCAGCCCTAGCCGGCTCTGACTACAACTCCCACAGATCGTTGCGAAGGGAGGGAGGGGGGAATAACACGGTGGACAGCTCCCGTGCTGATCGGTCTGCGCTGGATCCTTGGCGGAACAGCAGCTGAGCGTGTCGTTCGCTGCTGTTGCTCCTGCCTTGAGTCGGGCGTATAGTCTGGCTTGGCTGGGTTTGATTTGCTGGTTGGATCCTAGCGGTAGTAAATCCGGAGGTGGAAGAAAGCGGAGAGAGGAAGAAAAGACGTGTGGTTGATAATGAGGCACGAAGCTGCTATGCAGGTTAGTAGCACGCCAAAGGGGAACCAGGAATATTCCTAAAGGAACTCTGGGCACGCACATTCAGACGACCGCGGGGAGAGGACAGCGGCTATGAGGAAGGGGTGCGGCGCACAAAACAGGAACCTGTGGTTGCGTAATTCGGAGATATAATTTGCGAACAAGAGGGAGAGAAAAGGACGGACGGTACTCAAGCAAACATCACGTGTTAATTCCCATCGCAAACACTGTGTGTCAATTTTCCCTTGTGTCTTCCTCAAACATTCTGATCCTTTCATTTGTTCTCTTTGGCTGACTAAGGACAGCAAGGCATTAACTCAGAGATTACTGAGGAATTCAGAGCATTGAAGACTAAAAGCAATTTGATAGAACCGACAACTCCATTTGCAAAGGCTGATTGAGGGCAAGAACAGAATATCATTAGTTAGTGTTTTAACACTATAGAGGAAAGGAGCTTCTACTATAGAACCTTTCTTCCTTTCCTTCTTTCCTCCGTTCATTCCTACACGAAGTCTCCAAATTCAGGTAGCCATCCTTTACTTAAGGAGTAACCCCTGAACATACGAGGTCTAATTTCTGACTATGTGTTATGCAGGATGCAGTCAGTTATACATGTAGTCAAAAGGAAATCCTATTGTGCTGAATGAGTCTTATAGGTAAGCATAGTTTGCTATCTTAATATTTCATTAACATTATATATTGATGGAACTTTGATGAGTGATGATCCGCTGCCAGATTTTGGCTGGAAAATTCTGGATGGCCACTAGATGGAAAAATAGTGTTAAGAGTTTCCATTATCTCTTTACTACTATCTAGTGGCCATTTGAATATTGCAGCCATGCTCTGTTTGTGCTATGGTATTACTTGGCCTAATGGGACTTCAGTGCAGATATGCATAGGGATGCTTTGTTAATTTCTGGATTTTTACAAATAATACTGTCTAGTATTAGAAATTTTGCAAACAGATTTACAAAATATTATGAGCTACAGAATATTTACAAGGTTTTAGTTTGACAAATATGTTTCCTTAGAGACTGTTCATCTAAGGTCAAAATGCATTTTTTTAACAGAATTATTTCTTGTTTACTGTCCCCCTATATAACATCTCTATAGGGTGTGTTTGACTCTGAATTGCAATAATTCATT
>NW_015386657.1:831717-846183 GCF_001527695.2 Protobothrops mucrosquamatus | reverse complement strand
AAAAAATAGAATTATATCCCTTTAGCAAAATAAAAATATTACTGATATTTTATAGTAAAAAATGAAAGTTATAGGCCTATTTTGCTTCTGGATTAGTTACAAGAATTGCATCTGTTCAGAAAACATGTTAATGTTACATTATTTTTGAGTAGAAATCTATAAGATTAGCCAGTTATACTACAGCAATATATTATATACATATTATATGGTAGTAAGAAAAGTCTTATTGGACTCATATTTAGTTTTGAATAATTTTTCTAAGCTTAGGTTACAAACAAAATTGTGGAGTTAAAGTAAAACAAGAACATTGGTTTCACATGGCATTATCAATAATATCAACATTACTTTAAAAATATAGAGCTCCCGTCTCTCTCTATATGTATCCTGTAGGTTTAAAAGACACAAGGAAATTAATTGAAAATGGAGGTAAATGAAACAAGGTTAAATAAAGGATTATATCATCAATTACTCATAATTTGGTTTAGCTGCAGTAAATATTGGGATGAGACTATAGCAAAAGCTTTCCAGGAAAAAAAAAAAACAATTTTAAGGAATGTTTTAAAGCAGGGATCTCTAACCTTGGCAACTTTATGACTTGTGGACTTCACTTCCCAGAATTCCTCAGCTAGCATGATTGGCTGAGGAATTCTGGGAGTTGAAATCCACAAATCGTAAAGTTGCCAAGGTTGGAGATCCCTGCTTTAAAGGAAATAAGAGAAATAGTCACAGTGAGGCATTCTAGGAAGTAAATCAAGATTTGGAAGCAGCAAAAACAGGCAAGAGTTTTTCACTGAGCAGGATTGCTTTGCACCACTAATTACACCAAAATTGGATAAACAAAGGATGCTAAAGAAAAGGATTTAAGAAATGAAATCATAGTGATGTTGCAATAATTTTACCTCTGAGGCTTCCACTACTAGTTAGAAATTAAATAATACAGCTAAGTAATATTCAGTGTTGGAATCAGCAACCTTATGAGAGGACCTTTTTCAGAAAACCCAATTCTGCTGTTTTTGAAGACCCACCTGTTCATTTTGTTGAAGGGGATCCTTTTCTTCTACACACAAGTCTTGCTGTAATGGCATTATGCAAATAAGAATTAAGTTTTTGCTGCTTCTCAAAGCAGTACAAGCACTGATTTTATATAAACCAGATGCAACAGAACTGTCAAAACAAAGCTGTGGAGGATTGAAAGAGACTAATAATACAAATTTGCATGTCTGCTATATAATTATAATTAGAGCGTATCAAGGATTCTCTGAGATACAAAAAAAATGCAATCAGGCAAAGTACTTCTGATTAGCATTAAAACCTCTCCCTCCTCCCAGTTCTTCTGCTGAAAATTAGACCTATCAAAACAGCACAGTTCCAATTTAAGACTATCTGATTCTAGTACCTCAACTTGGAAAATTGAGTCAATCGGCCTGAGAGTCCCAAAATAAAATACAGAATAGAAGTGAGAGCTGACTCAACCTGACCAGCTGCTTTGCTTTGATTTAAAAGGTTTTCTCTGCATGCACAGAAGGCGTGCAGAGGTCATTAAAATATCCACTTTGATTTGTCAACCTGCTTTGATAGTATTATTTGAAGTTTTATCAAACACTCTATTGAAGATCTGTCCAGCCATACTGAATATGTAGATAATTATTCAAGCCTCAAGCTATTCCAGATTGTATTATGAGTTTGAATTTTGTTGGGATGTGGGTTTCTGATTACTTTTTTTTCTGAAAAGAATCTTTTTTCCTTTTTTACAAAAATCAAAGGCTGAGTGGGTTCATTTGATTTTGTCAAATGAGCCTCATTAAATAAGTAGCTATTTACTATCAGATACAGAGCTATTTACTATCAGATACAGAACAACTTCTGTTGTTACATGAGGTAGTCATTAAGTGAATTATACCCAATTTTAAGACATTTTGTTTTGGTCATTAAGCAAATTACAATGGTCATTAAATGAATCACACGGTCATTAAATCAATCCAAAATCCCTCCCCCATTGACTTTGCTTGTTGGAAGTCAGGTGGGAAGGTTTCCAAATGGTGATCAAATGATCCCCAGAACACTGTAATCATTGTAAATACACGCCATTTACCAAATACATGAATTTTGATCACATGACCATGGGAGGACCAGTCAAAGGTACTATTCAGCACTTTTGTAACTTCAAATGGTTGATAAACAATGATTGTAAATCAAGGAGATTACACCCCAAATTACCCAATTTTCCTTTTAAAATTTGCCCCAAAATTTAAGTGGCTATATATTTTTAAAAAACTAAAAATTGCGAGTTGAGCTAGATTCCTGACGTCTTCATGAACACTTCTATGTAGTTTTCTTGACAACAGTGTGGTTTGCCTTTGCCATCATCTCTGATATTTTTGATTTTTCATTTTAACTTACAATCGTGGGTTGTCCTAGTTCTCCTATTCTGGTTCTTCCATCCAAGCACTAACCACATTCCATTCTACATTGCTTTTTTTAAGGCAGCCAAGATTGGATAGATACTTGGATTCCAAAAAAACATTTGGTGAAAATGCTGATCTCTCCTGGGTTTCTTAGATCTGTTCCTTGGATAATAGAATTATTTGTTCATTTTTATCTATCTTCTTCCATAAAGTTGAAGATATTTTTCATCAACCTATGCTTTTTCACAAAACCTTTTAGGTAGGTTCAGGCCAAGAAAGCATAGGCAGAATAAGCCTATGAGGCTAATCTTCCCAGTGGCATCTAAGATTCAAATAAGCATGTCATACTTCTTTTCTTTATTTCTGATGAAACAGTAGCTACCTCAAATAGCTCATATCAGATATTCATTAAAGAAATACAGATGAGGAAAATCAGTATCTGGGAGGTCCCTTTTGCATGAATGAGATCAGTATAATACTCTGAAACTTTCAAAACTGATTAGATAACTTTGCCTGCATTCACCTTTCTTTTTCACATCATCAGGAATTTTATGATATGTTCAAAATGCACAGGGAATCTCAGAACTAAATGATCTGGGCTTTTCTCTGTTGTGTGTTGCCAGGCTCATTCAAACATCTTCAGTCAGGATTTGAGCGAGTCTAGCAATATGGGGAAGCAACATTACACATACAAAAAAAACTGATTTCTGATAGACCTATTGTACAAGTCATCAGGGCAGAGCATCATTCTAATAATTTGATATTATTTTCCTCATTGTGATCTTCTGATGCTTGGAAAAGAAGGAGCTGAAGATGAATTGTCCTTCGGAAAGGGATTTGAAATATTGTGACCAATGGAATATGATGGCTGGAACTGAGGAAGTATAATGGTATGAGAGAAAGGCTTTGAGAGGTGGGGTGAGGAAGTGCTGCCTAGGGAATGGTTGGATAAGAGGTGACATAGCCACAGATGCATAATGGACAGAAAAATTGATTCAGAAGCTAGCTTCTGGGGCTGTTATGGGAGTGGCAAGAGATTTGTACTTTCAAACTTACAAGATTCTGTTAATGTAGCCTTACAGTAAAGTAGAGTTAGAACATCTGGTTGTGTTTCATGTCTGTCTGGTTTACATGGGAAAGTTGACAGGAAGCTGCTTTTAATTAGGCATTTGCCAGGCTGAAAAGAGAAATAATAATTGGTATGAGGAGTCACGGTGATGTCACAAAAGTTTCCTTGGAGTCAGGAAATTTCACCACAATTAGTATTAGTTCCAGCATAATGAAGATTATGCAGGGGAGAATTTATGCACTTTCAGAGATCAAAGATCCTCAACATGAATCATGCAGCTATTAAAATTCAGAGAAAAAATGCTTTAATGAAAATGAACTATGGATAAATAGTCTTATGTGTGGCCTCCTTAATACATACAGTAATGGTCACTTTGAAGATAGCAAATATTGGTATAAGCCAGCATGCTTGCACTAGCCTATTAGTGTATGAGCGATGCTGAGGCAGTACAGTAGAACAACTGTCTCATTTGCCATACGAATACAGAATGTCTCTTTAACAAAGTCAGCAACAAACATTTTTGCATCAATATTAACTCAGACTTCTGTGTATCTGGTAGGTAACTGCTACATGTTTGCCATTTTCTTTTATTTATGTTATGTAGTTATATGTGACTAAAAGATTGTTCCTATGGGGAAGAGTGTCCTAGGCCATAGAAGAACCTCTGGCTATATTACAGAGAGTTCAGAGCAGTGGCATAGTTATCAAAGTTGTACAAATGTTTGGAAGAACAATGAGTTAACAAATGCATGACAGTATTTGGCACTTTATTCCAATATATAGATGTGAATTAAAGTCTAAGCAGTAGGATCTCCTTGCCAGAGGCATCAGGAGAGTCCAGAGATTTACAGAAGTATTTTTATTTTTAAAAAAATCTCTACTGAAGGAATCTAAGGGGGAAAAAATCACCAATAAAGGCACAGCACACTGACTAAATATTGTGGGAGTATTCTCAGGTAAATTCAGGTACCTCAGTGTTTTGTAACCCAAAGAGCATAATCCATGCAAAGGAATCCATGCAAAGGACCAGGAAGTTCCAAATGTTTGCAGAAGGGAAAATAGGAAAAAAACCCTAAGACAAAAATTTCCAATGTGCCCTAGTGGGAACAACAATAGCAACAACTGGCAATGGGTAAAAGCAGGGAAATTAAAGAAAGAGAAAGATGGATGGATTCTGATTGCACAAGACCAAACCTTAAGAACAAATGCATACAAACCTGGAATTTAGAAGAGAGACAAACAGCAAATGCCATCTCTGCAAAGATGCTGAAGAAATAGTGGACCACCTAGTTAGCTGTAAGAAGATCGTGCAGACTGACTACAAACAACGGCATGACCAAGTAGCAACATTTTTTTCTTTTTTCTTGTAGATCCTTAATTTGAGGTAGAGTTGGGATGACTGGATGGAACTAAGCATTTAATGGTCAGATGTCTTTCCTGTTGCCTATGTGAAGTTTGCAGCAGATATTTTTTCTTTATGCTCTAGGAGACAAACTTCTGCCACTATCTGGGATTGAACTCTCAACCTTCTGAGTGGGAAGCCAGTGTCTTCACTATTAGGCCATCATGCCACTTGACAAAGTAGCAACAATGGTACATTGAAATACAGTATCTGAAGTGTCATTTGCTTGCAAGCAAGACCAATAGGACCATAAAACAGAGCAAGCAATAGAAAATAAACAAGTTTAAATTGCTCTGGGACCTTAGAATTCCAACTGACAGGCACCTGCCACATAACACCCCAGATTTAACAATTGTCGATAAGAAAAACAAAAGTCTAGATAGTGAACATCACACTACCAGGAAACAGCAGAATAGAAGAGAAAGAATTGGAAAAAATATAAAGACATGCAATTAGAGGTAGAACTGTGGCAAAAGAAAGCAAAGATAGAACCAATAGTATTCAGTTGTTTTGGGTGCACCACTTTAACCACCATTGGCATTGGTAACATCACCACCAGTCAATTGCAAAAGCAGCTTTCCTTGGAATAACTTACATCCTGCAACAATACCTTTAATATTATTGAATAACAACACCTACCTCTCCCAGGTCCTTGGAAAGAACTTGATATTTGGACAAAAATGCCAAATCCAGTCTAAACATCTTCCTGATTGTGTGGTCAATCATAATAGTCTGAGAAAAAACAATTCAAGAATGTATAGAAACTGCCCTTTCAGACTTAAACTGAAAAGCCTTGCACATGGGTTTGTTATACAGAGAGTTTTAGCTACAGGTCTCAACATCCAGGCAAAATGATGATGAGGCAAATTGTCTCCCTTGTTATTACTTACCAGGCAGATCAAAGCTTTAAAGGTTTAAACCATCATCCAGAATTGAACTGGAAAGCAATCAATAAGCAGGAAAGTATCTCTCACTTCAGAACATATACAATGGTATAATGTAATACATATAGCCCTTGACTTATAAAAGTTCATTTAGTGACCGTTCACACTGAAAAATGTGATTTATGACCGTTTTTCACAGTTACAATCTTTGCAGCATCCCCATGATCATGTGACTAAATTCCAATGGTTGGCAACAGGTTCATATTTATGACTGTTGCTGTGTCTCATGATCATGTGATCCCTTTTGCGACCTTCTGACAAGCAAAGTCAATGGGGAAGCCAGATTCACTTAACAGCTGGGTTACTAACTTATCAACTGCAGTGATTCACTTAACAACTGTGGCAAGAAAGGTCATAAAATGGGGCAAAACTCACTTAACAAATGTCTCACTTAACAGAAATTTTGGGCTCAATTGTCATAAATTAAGGACTATCTGCATACTTAATTATGAAGTTAATTTTACCATAACTACCTCTGCTTGCATGCAATAGAATTTCAAGGAATCATTCTTTACCTGCTTAACACAACCTTTATGAAGATTATGTAATATGATGGCTTGAGCATCTTTTTGATGCTCTTCAAGACATTTGTCTCATCTTTTTTAAAAATCTTTTTTGAAAGAATCTTTTAATTACAAATAAAAACCTGGAACATGGCATGTGACAGACCAAAGCATTAACAAGGAAACTTCTGGGTCCTCAACGAATCCCAAAACAAAATAAGTAATTGGTGACCACATTCAAAGTATTGCACTTCTCCAGCATTGAAAAAGAAGCCGAGAGATATGAAACCTTTCTGGGATCTAGAAAAGGGATCAACTGACCATGCTGATAAATATTTGTTTAATGGCTAGTCATATCCAGCATGTAAGTCACTTAATGGACAGGCCATTCTAACTACCTCAATGAAAACTATTCTCTGTGACATCCTGAAATATCCCTTCTAGATTCTGATTGGGCCTTCAGCCTCAGAGTCCTAGAAATAATTTTATAGATAACCATCCAATCATCCATATTTGTGTACAGTCAGTTTCTGTCCATGTATATAAAAGTCCAAACAACATCATTCAAAGAGGTAAATTTATAGTTAATGCTTATTATTGGGAATCAGTTCCACCCTGTTATTCCCAACACAACTGTTAATCATTGGGAGAAAGCAAGTGAACACCAAACAGACCTTTAAGATGGGAATACTGTAGTTACATTCCATGAAAGAAATGTGTGGGAGTGTATTTCATGTAGTGAATCTTGATTACTTGTGTCAAGGTAATGATTTAAAAGCTAACCAGCTGATATAATGTAAGATGATGGAAATGACTCAGCATTGTCTGTGTCTCTTTAAGAGCAAGCAGAGTCTGTATCTGTTTAAGAGCTCTGTATAAAAGGGAAGGCTTCGCAGATGTGTTCTCTCTTCTGTTTCCTGCTGTAATTGTGATCCTGCTGTATTACCACGTTTACGTACATTGTTCCTGGCGTATGATATTGTAGATAGTGTAAGATAAACCACCATTTAATATAGACCACTGTTTACTGTGTTTACTCCTGGGTTATCTCAGCGCAATAAGATTGTGCATGCTCTGATGTGTGTGTGTGTGTGAGAACTGAAATCCCATTCTTTAAAGTACTTTGCAGTGCATTTGTCTGCAAATAAAAGACAAGTATCCCAATTTCACAACAGTGAAAGCAGATATTACCAGTTAAGCACTGTTTTCAAAAAGGAGGCAGAGGGGATCAATTACACACAGAAGGACTGAAAAGCTCAACAGCACTTGAAAAATATCACCACCTTGAAACTGTGCATTCTGTTGTAGCATTCATATTGTAATAGCAGAAAACTCAAAGTCTGGGCTTAAAGGCTAACAACAGGATACTTCATATCACCATCAGATATTCATTCCCATAAGTGCAGGGATATTCTATTGGCTTTCTGTCAGATTGGGAATGAAGAGATCTAGGTTCAAATCTTCATTGGTGTAGGCAAGTTTAAGTCACTTGCATCCATGTAGTCCAACTATTTTCCAAGGGTTACTATGAAGATAAAATGAGAGTAAGGAATAAAATATGGCTCCTAGGGCTACATGGAAGAAAGAAGGATATGAATGATTTTAAATTAATATGTTTTCTAAAGTCCCACTCGTAAATTCCACCTACCCTTTTCAACAGATTGTGTTTTCTACAGCTGTGCTCTGTTTCAGGTTCAGTTCAGCCTGCTGCTTCAGAGAGCAATTTAGCCCCAGATTGAAACTCTTTAAAGTAGTTGCCATATGATTCTGCTAAAAGATACAGCTGTTTTAGAGGCTTGCAGGCTGACAAGAGCTATGCTCACACACTAATGTTGTCCACAGGCCTTTTGGATTAAATCCAAACCACTGGGCAGCCTACTACCTTTTTTATGACCCTATATTTCCATACCACCATGGCAGACCTATTCTTTAATTACCTAGCCCCCACTATTTGAGTCTTCCCTGGCATTTGTGCAAGGCAAAGAAATCATCCTGTATTGCTATACCAGTTCTCATTGGTATAATATTAGCTGGATAACTGATGCATTTGATTTAGAAAACAAACTATCTGCTTCAATACTTCAAACAGGCTTCTGAACTATCAAGTCAGGCTGACATTTCATATTGGATTCAATCTAGCTTGTACACTCTTAATGTAAGATCAAATTCCCCGATTGCCCATATTCCTCAACTGAAAAGGCACCATGGGAGGTGTTCCTTATTATGTTTTCACTTAGGACTATTGATTGAAATGTGGGAAGCCAGAGAAGATATAGATCATCATTGGAAAAAATTAATGATAAAAGACAGGAGGACATCTGACACTTATAGCAAGTGCAAGAACTCTACATACTATCAATTAGAACAGTGTTTCTCAACCTTAGCAACTAAGATATCTGGACTTCAACTCCCTGAATTTACCAATCAGCCCTGAATTAGAGTTTACCACAATGTTTTACTGTTTTTTAAAAAAATATAAAACCAAATTATTTTTCATTGTAGTGAAGAATTATTAAGATTTTTTTCAGCAGAGCATACATTTACATATTTAGGGTATAAGTTCAACCATGGCAGGAATTAACCAAAGCTGGGTGAACATTCAGCAAGGTCACATCAAAATATATGCTTTGATGTTCCTACTGGCTAAGTTCAAAGTCAAAATCTTTTATCCTGGCAGATGTATGTATTTATACATACGGTATGTACATAAATTTAAACCCTAAATATCCAGAGGCAATCTATTAGAAAGACTCATTTAATGATGGCAGCTATTCTTCTATTTTTTTTGCATTTGGTAACAATTTCCAGAATATAATTCTTCATGAAGTTCTTTTGAACACATTCCATATAATAATAATAACAACAACAACAACAACAACAACAACAACAACAATAATAATAATAATAATAATAATAATAATAATAATAATAATAATAATAATAATAATAATAAAGTTGGAAGGGACCTTGGAGGTCATCGAGTCCAACCCCCTGCTCAGGCAGGAACCCTACACCATTTCAGACAAATGGCTGTCCAGTCTCTTCTTAAATACTTCCAGTGTTGGAGCATTCACTGCTTCTGGAGGCAGGTTGTTCCACTGGTTAATTGTTCTAACTGTCAGGAAGTTTCTCCTTAGTTCCAGGTTGCTTCTCTCCTTGATCAGTTTCCATCCGTTGCTTCTCGTCCTGCCTTCAGGCGCCTTGGAGAATAGCTTGACTCCCTCTTCTTTGTGGAAGCTCAACAGTAGCTATAATATGTTATTTATTTATTTATTCATTTATTTCTATTTATATACCATTCAGTGTCTTTGGAAATAGAAAGGCATATAAACTAAAAGTAAAAAATCATAAGAAATGAATAAAATGCAATTGTACTCCAATTGAAATTAAGCCATATATAGCTATTGATCCACCCTCCTGTCCTTGCCTACTTTTAAGATAACCTCAAATATTACTCAAAGCCACCTACACACACACACACACACACACACAAATTATGCTATGTATGCCATTTTAAGTTCGTGGAGGGGAAGGCAGAGTATCAATTTGATATAACAAGATTATAATACAACAAAATGGAATGGAGAAAATTCATAAAGCTAAGCAAGATTTTTTCCCCTCCTTTTTCAATTGCTTTGTCATTTCATCTTCTTCGGCATAGGCAAAGAGTTGTTCTCCTTTTCATAGCAATTGATTTTGATGGTTGTGCTGCTATTTTAGGAATGTTTAAAAACACTTCTGTGATTATACACTATTTTGGCATTCAGGTAACAGAATTAATTAGCACTGCTCCCTTGTGGAGGGGAAGGTTGCCACTGATTTTCTGGAATCAAAATATTCACTATGATCATCTGTCTTATTTGAATATCTTAAGAGCGCCTTCAATTTCTACCCAAATACTTGGGCACCTAGTGCTGAGAAGGCTGGTGAAAATATAAGCATTTCAGAGTTACATGAAGCAAACATAACGTTTAATTTTTTTTTAAAAAAGTCTCTCTCTTTTCTCATCTGCAATCTACAGATGGCATCTGCGCAAGATATCCGACATGGCCAAAAGGAAACATCGGATCAGAACTTTGATTATATGTTCAAACTGCTCATCATTGGTAACAGCAGCGTTGGGAAAACGTCCTTCTTATTCCGTTATGCTGATGATTCTTTTACTTCAGCTTTTGTAAGCACTGTTGGGATCGATTTCAAAGTGAAAACAGTCTTCAAAAATGAAAAAAGAATTAAGCTACAGATTTGGGTAAGCAAATATACTATATATATGTGTACAGTTTATCTCTGCTTTTTAGGTTTGTGTATTAAATGTTGAAGACAAATTACTCTATTTCAGTGTTTCTCAGCAACTTTAAGACATCTGGACTTTGACTACCAGAATTCATGCTAGAGGGTGAATTCTGAAAGATGAAATCCACGTGTCTTAAAGTTTCCAAGATTGAGAAACACAGATCTATTTTGATCTTTCTTCACAATTGAATTAATTAGTCTTGGTTATTCTTTCATTTACCTTTCTTGCATTTGGCTAGTTCAATCCCACCATTTGGTAGAGCGATATGGTTCTCTGAACAGGAAATTGTGAGGAGGGAAGTAAGGAAATGTAGGAGGACAGAATGATGCATGCCACACCATTTTCCCAGTAAATTAACTGGTGCATGTCTGTTTGAATTCTAAAGTCAATCAAGAAGAAGAAGAAGAAGAAGAAGAAGAAGAAGAAGAAGAAGAAGAAGAAGAAGAAGAAGAAGAAGAAGAAGAAGAAGAAGAAGAAGAAGAAGAAGAAGAAGAAGAAGAAGAAGAAGAAGAAGAAGAAGAAGAAGAAGAAGAAGAAGAAGAACTTCTTCTTCTTCTTCTTCTTCTTCCATATCCGTTATCGGACATTGGCGATCATGTTGGTGATCCTGTTTTTATCAGCAGCTGCACGAAAAAGTGCTGCTGAGTTTTGTCCAAACCAGTCGCTTAGATTTTGAAGCCATGATGTTCTCCTTCTGCCTGGACCTCGTTTGCCTTCTAAAGTCAATGACCGTGGCAAAAGAAATCAAAGGTAGTACCAATAGTATAGGCGCCTTGGATGCAATCCCAAAACAACTGGAGCACCTCTTAAAACACCATTGGCATTGACAAACTCACCATCAGTCAATTGCAAAAGGCAGCTTTAGTCAAAACAGCTTACATACTGCAATGAGACTTCTAGTACCATCAAACATTAACATCTACCCATCCCAGGTTCTTGGGAAGGACTTGGTAGGTGGATAAAAACATCAAATCCAGTCTAAACATCCTGATGACTGACAATTAACCATGATAATAATAAAGTGATACTTCAATATCTAGAAAGTTGAATTTATCAGACCTTAACAGCCTGATTTTACAAAAAAATTTAGAACTGCCTATATATTCTTAGATACTTGATAGTTCTTAGGACCTTGATTAGGACTTTAATTATTAGTTTCCACCAGTCTTAGATTGTGAATCTAACTGTACATTTCCTACACATAATTTTTGGGGATGTTTATTGACCGTGTTTTAGCTTTGTTATATACCACCTGTAATCACTTATTTCTGATGGGCAAATATATAGTGTAAATTTGATAACTAAATAGTTCAGTGCACAGCTTCCTCCAAACTCCTTATTAAATAAACAGTGCTTATGATCCAATCATTTACAGTTGCAATTATATTCTAAGGCAATTGCATGCTTCACACCCAGTATGCATTATAATGGAAAGTGGTTGTAATTTGCATCAAGCACTTATTTCAAGAAAAGTATTATTAGAATATTTGATGTGAGTTGTGTAGTTGCTCCAATTCCTGCTCATATGTATTTTTTTGAGTTAACATACAATATTAGTTTGTGTAAGCACAGAAAAAAATATTGCATTATTTTGCTTGTTTTATATCAACTTTTGTTGTGGATATAGCCAAGGCAAGGCAAAGCGCATGTACCTGACATTTTACACATATTAAGCAATGGAACTAGATTACCCACATGGGCTTTCTAACCTAATTGTGCAAAATAAGGCCAGGTAGAGTCACACAAGTAAACATATAGGATATATTAGGAACACTTCAAGGTAGTTATGCCCTTTCTTGGGTTCATGTAGTTTGCCTTTATAGATGTTTTGCAAACTCTATAGATGTTTGGTTTTAGGTGTTCCTGAGAGGCACCGCATGGATATTCACATGCACTCTGAATCATATTTTGTCCTTTAAATCCAGACCTCTATCCAGCCCCAATACAGAAGGTTCCACATTCCCCTAGATTCTGATGTCTGCAATTTTAAAACGGGTAATATTGTAGATGAACTTATTGATGAAATTATTAAAAACCAATAGCTAGGGAGGGATTGCTTAAAGTTTTATTCAGTTTTTGAAAGGCACCCCTTGGCAAAATATTCTGGAAGTCCCATCCCAATGCCTACTTTTGGATCTTTCCTCTCCTAATTTTTTCTCTCCCCCAACTTCCCACTACCCTTACTCTTTCTGATATTTCATTCTTCATCACTTACCTGCAACAGAGCACCTTTCTTCTTCTTCTTCTCTTCAAATATTAAAATGGAACCAGTGCTTCATGTTGGCTAAAGTTTTGAAGTTGGATGGGAAAGTTGGTGTTGGCCCACAGGGCTCTTATTGTTGTGGAGGTATAAGTAAATAAGTATGTCTGTCCTCTTGAACTCTTGGAGAAAGATAAGGATGTAAATTGAATAAGTGAAAGAGTCTGTGTGCATTGAATTCAACACCTAGATTTATCCATAATGTCTGCAGGGAGAAAAAAAACAACATTTATATTTTTAAGGATAAAATCATATGTAGCTTTGAATCTGGAGATCATGCAAGCTATGGGGCTTTGGGGTTTTACTGGGTGATCTAGTTCTAAAAAATCAATATTCTCATTTTGGCAACCTATAAGTTTCCAACTAGAAATGTCTTTAATCTGATGTAGCAGGGACTATTCTTGTGACCACAGGAACAGAAGAACCAAGCTGGATCAGGCACAGCACCCTCTACTCCAGCATTTTCTTTCCACAGTGACTCTCTACAGTAGCTACCAACCTGAAACACATAAATACAAGAAAACCCTCATGCTCATGCTTTCTAGACCTGTGTGATCCATCCACATATAGTAATAACAATAACAATAACAACAACAACAACAACAACAATAACAATAACAATAACAATAACAATAATAATAATAATAATAATAATAATAATAATAATAATAATAATAATAATAATAATAAAGTTGGAAGGGACCTTGGAGGTCACCTAGTCCAACCCCCTGCTCGGGCAGGAAACCCTATACCATTTCAGATAAATGGCTGTCCAATCTCTTCTTAAAAACTTCCAGTGTTGGAGCATTCACCGCTTCTGGAAGCAGGTTGTTCCACTAGTTAATTGTTCTAACTGTCAGGAAATTTCTCCTTAGTTCTAGGTTGCTTCTCTCCTTGATTAGTTTCCATCCGTTGCTTCTTGTCCTGCCTTCAGGCGCTTTGGAAAATAGCTTGACTCTCTCTTCTTTGTGGCAGCCCCTAAGATATTGGAAAATTGCTGCCATGTGACCCCTCGTCCTTCTCTTCGTTAAACTAGACATACCCAATTCCAGCAACCGTTCCTTATATGTTTTAGCTTCCAGTCCCCTAATCATCTTTATTGCTCTTCTCTGTACTCTTTCTAGAGTCTCAACATCTTTTTTACATCATGGTGACCAAAACTGGATGCAGTATTCCAAGTGTGGCCTTACTAAGGCATTGTAAAGTGGTATTAATACACGTGATCTTGATTCTATCCCTCTGTTAATGCAGCCAGCACTGTGTTGGCTTTTTTGGCAGCTGCAGCACACTGCTGGCTCATATTTAAGTGATTGTCCACTAGGACTCCAAGATCCCTCTCACAGTTACTACTATTGAGCAAGGTACCCCCTATACTATACCTGTACATTTGGTTTCTTGCCTAAATGTAGAACCTTACTTTTTTCACCATTGAATTTCATTTTGTTAGATAGCGCCCAGTGTTCAAGTCTGTCCAGGTCCTCCTGTATCTTAAGCCTGTCTTCTGGAGTGTTGGCTATTCCTGCCAGCTTGGTGTCATCCGCAAATTTGATGAGTTCCCCATCTATCCCCTCGTCCAAATCATTGATGAA
>NW_015386657.1:763676-830541 GCF_001527695.2 Protobothrops mucrosquamatus | reverse complement strand
TAGGTTTGTCAGGAATCTGTTTGATCTTCCACTTGGTGCAGAGTTTGTCTCCCAGTTGATGTCAGGGTAATTAAAGTCCCCCATTACTATGGTGATGTGCTTCCTACATACCTTAGTTAGCTGACTAGCAAAAAGTTCATCTATTTCCTCTGTTTGGTTGGGTGGCCTATAGTATACACCTATGGCAATGTCATTTTTTTATCCCTTTTATATTGACCCAAATGCATTCAAGACAGTTTTCGTCATTGTTGTGCTCTATTTCTGTGGAGATGTAGTTATTTCTTATATAGAGAGCAACTCCACTTCCTCTTTTATTTGATCTGTTTCTTTTAAATAATTTAAATCCCTCTAGCTGTGTGTTCCATTTGTGGGTTTCATCCCACCATGTTTCTGTAATGGCAACAATATCATATCTGCCCTCATTGACTTGAATTTCTAGTTCACCCTGTTTGCTGTTCATACTCTGTGCATTGGTGTATAGACATTTGAGTCCTTTATGACCGACCCTGTGTTTACTATTCCAAGTGTGGCCTTACCAAGGCATTGTAAAGTGGTATTAATACTTCACATGATCATTAATACTTCACATGATCGAATCGATATTGTCTGAACAAGACATTATATGTTGCAGAGTTGATGTTATTTGCTTTAACAAGCTGCAGTAATGACATGATTTCTCTCACTAAGGCTTCAGCACCTCCAGTGATTATTCCGGTATTCATTAAGTAGCTCATTGGGACTGCCAAAAGAGATTGATGGATAGACAGATACTCCTTCTGGCTACTGCAAGAAGCCCCATAAGTGACTCAAAATAAAGCAATGCAGCAGCTTTATTTCATTACTTAGAAGTGGGAAATAAGGTTCTTTGGCAGCTGCCTCAAAATGTATATAAATCTTCTAAAGCAAGAATTTCCACAGTGTTCTTCCTTAAGAAAATTTATTGAAATGAAGAAAGTAATGTGACAAGAATTTCAGTAATGGAAGTATTTTCCAGTGTGAACCAATTTTTCTCCTATTAGATTAAAGCTGAAACAGTGAGGAGGTGGATATTATTACTAATAAGGGAGGAACCTGCAACTGGTTATTTACAAAACCTTCTCCTAGGTCCTAATTAATCTGTGAACTGACTGTTGAGAACTGATTGCCTAATAAAACAGCTTGAAGCATCAGCAAAGAAAAATAACCCACTGAAGTTTTGCACAGCCCTAATATTCCTTAACTGCTAGTAGAAATAGGTTTACTCCTCTTATACTTTAAACTTGGATTTGAAGGCTTGATTTACCTGCCTGAGACATGATAGAGATTTTGTGTATCTTGTTAGGCAGAAGTGTAAACCCAATTGGTTTTCCCTGATTTTAAAGAGGCATAGTATATTTGACTCAATGATTGTGTTATAAACTGAATTCCCATGCTATATTCATTCTTAGTCTCCTTTTGCAAAACGATTCCTGATGGTTTATGGCATTTAATAATATTCAGGCTTATTTACAGAGGTAAAAAAAGTAGAGATGAGTAGAGATGGGTAGTATAGATATGCAACTCTTTGGAAATAATTCAGTAAATGTGCTTTGGACAGTACAAGAATGCAACTATAGCAGTTCTCTGCAACTAGTTAAGGCAGTCACCTTTTTCTCTAACTACAATGTGATTCCCAGGAAATAATATTGTATAGCTTTAAAAAAAGTTTCAGTCCAGTGTTACATTCATGTTGTCTGAACTCTTAATCACATTTTTGCAATCAAGTCCAAAGTGGTGCAAATCCCTAAAAGATAAGGTAAGAGTTTTGCAAAATCACTAATCCATTGCCTATTAGCATCAAAATCAAGATACGGTAGGGCAGGGGTGTCAAACTGCCAGCCCGTGGGCTGGATGCGTCATAGCAAAACCGCGCCCACCCCATTGCCGGCAATGGAAAAAAAGTTGCGATATGTCACGACACGTCACGTGATGTTGCAAGTTTGACACCCCTGCTGTAGGGTCATCATTGCCGTAAGTCCTGTTTTGGTCTGACTACAACTAGAAAACTGCATCCAACTCTGAGTACTGCATTTTAGGAAATACATCAACGAAGTCATTTAGGTCCCAAGAAGAGCAACTACAATGATTAGATATATTGAGTAAGTTTAGCCTGGTGAAAAGAAGATTGTGAGGGAGACATGAAGTATATTTTAGTCAGATATCAGGTAAAATTTCCTAATATCCACGTTCCTAATGTTTATTTTTGTTGTTCTTTCCATCTTTCTGTGGGGTGCAAGACTGCCCCAGGCAGTTATGGAAGTATTTAAGGAGAGGGAGAGCTCTCCATGACAGAAATATGTTGTAGATCAGTGTTGTGCTGGCTGTGGAATTCTGGGAGTTGAAGTCCACATGCCTTAAAATTGTCAAGGTTGAGAAACACTGTTGTAGATGTTTCTTGTATTATACTTTCCTTTCAGGGGAGGGAGGGAGAAGGAAGGAAGATCTCTATGCAAGAATTGTGACTTTTAATTAAATTCATTCTTCAATTTATCTCCGGACGTATCCCACAGGAATACAATGTTATGAAACCATTATGATGGTCAGAAAATGTTACTTTATTGATTGCACAAGAAATCTCAAATTCTATTCATTTCTCAGTTTTTATGAAATGTGCATCCATTCTTGCTATCTGAATTGTAATCTGTTGCCTTTGGCTGCAGTACTCCAAGCAAATGGCAGTGCTATCCTTAATGTGTCTATTCAAACACAATAGTTTGACTGGGTTCAATGCTGCTTACACCTAAATAAAAGGACGCAGGCACATACTTGGAAAATGTTTACCTGTTATAAAAACTAGACACAGTGATTTTCAGTGTTATTATTGCAGCCCGGGAGAGACTAAGACACTGCAGTTATTTTACACAACAAGTCCAGGATCTTTACACTACAAATCCTATAAGTTCCTTGAAAAGTGACAAGGTATTTACAACATATTCATCTTATAAAGAAATTATAGATGAAAGATGTTGAGCTCACATTTCTCTAAATTCTTCTGTTTGTAGTGATATTGCACAGTCTATATAAATGCTGGCTTTGGAGTACAAAATATTTTTGTGCTGCATAATAGCAGTGGGTTAAATCTAGATCTTTAAAGTTATATTTTTGTGTTCAGCTTTATAAAATACAGAGATGTGTGGAATCTTTATTTATTCAGCCTTACTGAAGAGCACTTGATAAAAATTCATAACAAGGATGTTATGTTTGCTTCTTCCCATCTTTGCCCATGGAAAATATTGACGATTGGACCTAATGTCACCCAGAGAACTTCCTTGGCTAAGAGTGGCCTTGAAATTGGGTCATCCCATTGCCAGTCCAAGTTCTTGACTGCTACAATATTAGAAAAATGCAATATTGTTCTAATTACAAGTAAATTAATGAAGCAGTCAAAGTCTTACCTTTTATTTTTCAGAATTATCTATGTCCCTCTTCAGCCTTCCTTGATTCCGAAGTCAAATTAAATCCAACAGGAAGACATCATAAGAAAATTTCTCTCATGGCTATTTTTGAAATTAAGAAGCACTGACAGAGAGGCTGCAGAAAGAGGTAGACAGAATTGTAGAGTCAGAAGGGGAGCCTTAGGCTATCAATGCTTCACAAAAATCCAGTTTAAAGTATCTATGATAGATGGAATAATTTATAATAGATATATTCACTGAAAGGGAGCCCACTAACTTTCCAGATAATTGACTTCACTTTGAACTGTTCTTACTTTTAGGAAGTTTTTTTCCCTAACTTTCAGTGGATTCCCTTTGAATATTTGAAAAGTGTTATCATATTTTTCCCACATTTTCCTCTTTCTCAAGTATTCTCAAATGTTTCTTTTCATAGAACTCTTCTCTTTCTAGGTAGCAGGTTCACCTTCTCTGAATCTGCCAAAATTTATCTGAATCCATATGGTTGATGTCCAGAAGTGGATGCAGAGGAAAATTTAATGCAGTCTAAAATTGCATTTGTTTCTTTGCAACCTCATCATACTGGTGGCTTATAATTAATTTGCAACCATTTACATTTCTAGAATGTTTTTTTTTCACAAGAACTATTACCAAATAGGGTATCTCTCATATGATACGTGCATTTGATTTTTGTTTCCTAAACAAATTTTTTTGCATTTTCCAATTAAAATCCATTCTGTTATTTTCAGTCAATTTCTCTCAGATTTTCTTTATCTGTTTAAGATTAATATACATTTTATTTATGAATTTTAGATAATTAATGATTCCATCAAATCTTAAATTATCTGTACATTTCATAAGCAATCATTATAGCCATTAATAAAATGGAGTAGAGGAGTTTTGGCAGCATACTAGATACCTAACTCCTATTGGATGAGAAATGATTTATGAACAGATTTTGGGTATGATTTATGAGCCAGCTATGCATTACTTATCATGCATTCAGCCAATACAATTAGATTGCTAATATCATGATATACTTTGTCAAATGAATTACTGAGATGAAGATATATCTATAGCATTTCCACAATCTATTAAGAAACTTATTCAATCCAATAAAAAAAACAGGCAAATTCATTCTGATGTTTATTGTTTTCAGTCTGTTTACAGATCCATCTTTTTATGATCCCTTCTGGATTCTTTCCAGATGTTGATATTAGACAAGCAATCTGTGGTTCCTCTCATCTTCCAAAGATAATATTTGTGTCTTCTGCTTTTCTATCATTTTATCAATTCTTCACATTCCTCAGAGACAATATACTTAGGGCCAAACTGAATATCAGTAAGTATCATCGTATCCAAATATCAAATTAATCAGAGTTCTAGAGGTTTAAATTAATTCACAATTGACCTTTTTGTGACATAACAAGAATTTAGATTCTTCAGCAATCTATGAAGCACAGTTTGGTTTATTAGCAAGGACTGAGTGTATTATAATGAGGTGGTTTCTTTTGTGGCTAAAAGAATGTTACGGGAAACAAACATGGAGCCATTTGCCTTTATAGTGAAAAGGAAAACTTAGCTTGAACATCATTATTGACCTAGAGTTGTCTAACTCTCTTTCCCAAGGAATCCAAGTCTGGCACATTGGGCTTCAATAAAAGTAGAAAGCCTCTTGGGGGGCTTTGGAGCCAAAGCCGCAAAGTCCCATTTTAATGAGTCCATGTTTTTATTAATAGAAGTTAATTGCTCAAACAATGAAATGACTGAATTGTAAGAAGAAATGTTGGCTACAATTTAACCATAAAGTCAGCTCACCAATTCTGTGGGAATAACCTTGGAGTTTTGCTTCTGCATTGCCTTATTTTTTTGTGGCAACAATAAGTGAATTAGCCTGAGTGGGAGTTAGACCACTGGTTAAATTGTGTCTAAAAGAAACTGAGATTTCCAGCAACTTTTATTTTTCTAGTTCCCTTTGAAGTTCCCATTCAGGCGCCTCAGACTTATTAGGAGTCAAAGGGGGAGCTGATTTTCTTACAGCTAGACTGGTTCTGTGGTGTTTCTTCCCTCAACTTTTGATTCTTCCCCTTTCCTCCCTCCCTCCTTGGAAGCTTGCAGCGAGATTTTATTTTATTTATTTAAAACATTTACATAGCCACCCATCCTTCAGCTACTCTGTTGGATATTTGATGTGGCCTGTAATATTGCCTCTTAAGAAACAGAAAAGCAGAGGCAGAACAGCAGACAGCTCAGGAAAATTCTTGCTGACATGACATCCTTGAAACCATTAAGTCTATGTTTATTAGAGCCATCCTTGCAGTTCCAAGATGCATTTAAAAATATACTTCATTTAGAGATGGGATTACTCTTGACTGATGTTAGAGTTTAATATCATCTTTCTAAATTTTGGAAAAATTATACCCCCACCTCTTATACTATAGTGATTCAGGGACGCAGCTCCCTTGTCTGCTTCCAAATGTTATGCTATTTCTAATAGCTTAAACATGTTTCAGCTTTCAGTAGGAATTGTATTTAGGAAGATGACTTCTTGACAGTAGGGATCTCTAATTTCGTAGCAATCTCGCTCTCTCTGACAAACACACACATGTAAAACAAACATATACTCTCTCTGTGTGTGTGTGGAGGGCAAGCTAGCATTTTTTTCCCCGTTTCTGTGTAGAGTGGAAACTAGAATTTTTTTTCCATTTCCAGATGCTGCTACAGTTCAGAGAAGAAAGTAATGAGTGAATGTGTTCTGTAATTGCTTCTTGATCAGCTGGAAGGAGCATTGATCATTGCACTTCTTACCTGTTCTCATCTTTTCAAGGCTACCAGAAGTAAATATGACTTCAAAATACTCTGAAGGCATTTGAGAGTGGATACCGTCTGGCGTGAAAGTATTTGGACCCAGTGACTAGATCACTTTTCAATTTAAACTTTGCTGAATCATTTCTCTCACTAAGAAAGACAATGGGAGGAAATGACTCAGTGGAAGAACATTGTATTAGGTAACAGATACAATTTTCCAACATCCATTTTTTTGTTTTTTTGTTTTTGTTCTGCCTATTTGCTTGAATGGAAATAATTAGTCCTCTTGACAGAGTGGGGCTACTATTTTCTGCCAATTTACCATCTACAAAAAGTGATTTATTCTGCTAAGGCCACTAATGTCTCCTCAATTAAAGAAAATAATAATATTTTGTTCCAATTAAGGGTGGCTGTTCTGGGAAAAACTAATCGGTGTGTCTGCCTTTGGATATTTGGTTGCCTACACACATAAAAACTCTATTATTCCAGAGAGGACAGAAAATCCTTAGGTGAATTTTTCTGCTCTGCTCCAACTTTTTATATTTAATACTAAACATTGTTTCTCTTGTCCAAATTAAATTTAAAAAGTTGGTCTGCTAACTGCAATGGAAAAACTTTGATCAGACAGATGTCGCTTTTTTCTAGCTGCCAACTTCTTCTGGCAATTTTCTCCATCTTTGCTGCTCTTTTCTAGATTGGCCTGAGGTGGCCATCTCAGGTGACAGATTGAGAAGGACAGATCAAGGTTACATTCAAACCTACCATTCTGTCTCCTGCCTGCTGAAGAGGCTCCTTTGCCCATGGTTGTGCTCTAGGAGCTTCTCAGAACAAGACAGGGGGGGGGCATAGCTTTGTAGAAGTGGGCCACTCAGATGTCATAACTTTTTCTGATGAATCTACAGATTAAGATATTAGGAGTAGTACATACTTGGGAAAGCTGTACCAGTCAGCTTCTTGTAATAAATTAGCTGAGCAGTTCACAGGCCTATATAAATAGACCACTGTGCTCTACTCAATCAATCAGAATAAAGCTGGAAGGGACCTTGGAGGTCTTCTAGTCCAACTCCTGCTGAAGCAGGATACCCTATACCATTTCAGACAAGTGGCTGCCCAGTCTTTTCTTAAAAGCCTCCAGTGATGAAGCACCCATGATGTCTGAAGGCAGGCTGTTTCACTGGTTAATTGTTCTCACTGTTAGAAAGTTTATCCTTAATTCCAGGTTACTTCTCTCCTTGATTAGTTTCCATCCATTATTTCTTGTCCTACCCTTTGATGCTTTGAAAAATAAGTTGACCCCCTCTTCTTTGTGGCAACCTCTCAAATACTGGAATACTGCTATTATGTCCCCCAAGTCCTTCTTTTCTCTAGACTAGCCAAATCCAAATCCTGCAACCGTTCTTCGTATGTTTTAGTCTCCAGGTCTTAGTTGCCCATCAGAGAGGACAATCAGAATGACCCATGCTATTTCATAAAGCTTCACTTAGAGGACCTCTTCTGAGGATACATTTTAGCCTTGTGTCTACTGTTCTAAACATTGCTAGTGACCTTTCTTCAGGAAAGAATGATTAACAGTTGATGGTAATACAGGCTGCAAGTGAGGAAAATAAACAACAGATCTAATGTAAGCAAGTGGGTAATTGATGGCAGTGGCTGTTCCCCTTCCCAATGGGAGATCTTTTGTGCCTTCCATTTTTCACCCTGTTTGAGTTTCCAGCTAACTTGTTTGCAATTGAAACACTGGAATTAAACTGGCAGTTTAGCATCTATTGGAGGAAGCTGCAAGGAAAGGACAATAGATGAGGAAAAAACCTTCCTTGCTACAGCTGTTTCTGTAGCTAATTGTGCCCTCTGCTGTGTTATTCTATTGTGATTTTTTTTTATTACCAGGGAATTTGTCTGGTGAACAAACTATAGAATATGGAACAAGCAAGGGGGCTGAGCCCCATTTGCTAAATCCTGAATGAGGTTTTACATTTAGTGCTTTAGATTTAGCTGCCAAATATAACTCATTGCTTGCACAGTAGAAACTATAATGGATCGTGCTGGAAAGCACCCAAATCTCAAAATTATAAAAGACATGCTAGCAAGGATTTGTGATATCTATCTTGTTGGCTAAAAGAAACAAAGCCTGAAACTGCTAAATTGTGATGGGTTGATGTCTCCCACTGGTATGCTACCCAAACAGAGAGGCAGTCAGGAGATCTGGAAAGAAAATGATAGATAGAACAACTGAAACATTTATTCATGTTTATACTGAATGGAGTTTTCTCTAGCAAACTTGCTCCAATTTCCTCTTGTTCTATTTGCTTTTTATAATTTCTTTTGATTTCCAAAACCCATCCCTGAATGACACCAGAGATTTCCTTCTAGTGCTGTGGAGTGCATGATTCCTTATAGAATTAACTAACTGTAGATCTAGGTGGAGAAAATTAACAAGGCCAGCTGAAGATATTGTTGGCTGCTTTTCATCAATCTTAATCCTCCCAGCTTTGCAATAGAGAATGGAAAAACCAGTTATAAATAAGTCTTTTGGAGGCAATTTACAAAGAAATAAACAGGCACCAGCTTTTATATTGATGTTTTTGCATTTATTGCAGAATTTTGGGGTGATGAGCTTATCTCTAGAAACCTATAAAATATGCCTATATTTATTTATTTCTCTAATTTAGAAGTTCACCCAGTTAAATAAAGACCCTATATAAACCAGGTTTCTCAACCTTGGCAGAGTGAAGGTCTGTGGCAGGGGTTCCCAAACTCTGGCCCATGGACTGGCACCAGTCTGCAGCATGCCAGCAAGTGAGTCGCACAAACAAGCAAAGCTCCATCCTCGGGATGCAGGCAGTATTCAAAACCACACCCCCTCTGGACCACGGAAAAACCTTTCTCCATGGCATCGGTCCCTGGTACCCAAAAGGTTGGGGACCTCTGGCCTATGGACTTCCTCCAAGAATTCTCCACCTAGCCATGCTGCCAAGATTGGCAACAGTGGTCTACACACAGCACTCCTCTTATATCAAGCATCTACAGTAATAAGATCAATAGAACAGCTAACTATTAAGAAAGAAAAAGTAAGATAGACTCAGGCCTTTGAAAGAGGGTCTTGACTAGCACTTTTTTATAGGATGATTTAGAAAATATTATACTAAGATTTCCAACTGTCCCAGAGTATTCAATTTTGTTATTAACAGAGGGAAGCAGAATGTTTTGAGACAGTACCTCCACCCAGAACCGTTATGGTCAGGGAAGGAAAGGAAAAATGGGAGACATCTTAAGAAACTACAGGTGGATATGAAGGAGCTTGCAGAAAAGAAAAATAGACAAATGTAGGAAATTGAAGAAGGTGCTTGTATAAGGCAGTCATCAGAAACTGTAGGCATTGTGTCAGAAACGCTAAAGCTCAGAATGTGACAAGGCATGCAAAAAATGCTCAAAGCAACAATGCTTGGGGAGGGGGGAGCAAAGAAAAGCCAAGAAGTCTGCTGCCAAGAGGAAAGAGTAGATTAATGGCTGAGGGCAAGAAATGTCTTAATTCAAATTTTACATCTGTCTTCTCTCAAAAGGAAAACAAAACCCTAGCTGGCCAGTGATAGACCTATTATTGGCGAAGAGAAATACTAGCTCAGGCTAAAGTCGGAGACAGTAAAAGAACACCAAGCTAATTCAAAGACAATCAGAGTATTCACAACTCGGGATGGGGTGGAACCAAATAGGTGCAAGTTGGATCAAAGCTCTGCCCTTTTCTATATGCATAAAGTCATATGCACATATAGATACAAAGGGACAGAGAATATCCCTGATCCATAGTCTGATGGAGCCAAGAATCCTAAAAAAAAAATAATAATGACAGAACCATTAATTACATTTTTTGAGAACTTTTGGAGAACCACTCAAGTTTCAGAAGATGGACAACAGTAAATATCCTTATCTCCAAGAAAGGAAAGACTACTATTGAATTGATCATTATCAAATCTGTAGATGACACGAAACGTGGAAGGATAGCTTTAGAAGAGAACAAGAAAGTTCAAAAAGATCTAGATAGACTTGACCACTAGACTGAAACAGGATTAAATTACCATGGAAAACTGTAAAGTCCTGCATTTGGAGTGGGGGGGGGAATGAAATTCACAAGTATGGAATGGCAGGGCTTTACAGTACAGTAACACATGCAATAAGAGTATTAAAGTTCTAATAAATTACAAGCTAAACATGAGTTATTAGTATGATTGCACCTGCTAAAAGGCAAATACTATTTTTTTTAAAGTATTAGATGCAGGAGCACATAATTCAAATCACAGCAATTAATGGTCCCACCCTACTCTGCCATAGTGTCTACCCTTCAGTCTTCAAACAGAGACTGAATGATCATCTGTGAGAAATGTTTTAGATGATTCTGCACTGAGCAGGAGGTTGAACCAGATTATTCTGAGAATTTTCAGTTCTATGATTCATTGTGCAAATTCAAACTAAGCCAACCTTTATTGGAGATTAAAACTCTTTGTAACTATGAACCTAATTTGGCCACTAGGTAATAGATAGAGAATGTTTTTGCCTATTTCTCATCTGGCTTAGTGAGTTTCTGGATTCAAAAATAAAGAAAACTTTGTTTCTCACTATTGTCCCCTATTTCAAGATGTAAAGTAAAAATATGCTAATAAACATTTTTATTAATATATCTATATTTAACTTCAAATATAATGAAGATTTGTTAGCATTCATTGAGCTAAGTTCATATTCTGCATTCAAGAAAATCGCATTATGAGCATTAAGTAATGGTGGAGATAGTCTGCCACTTAACTACCCGATACAGTATTTTTTCAGTCTGTATATGTTCTAGAACACATCCCCTAACAAGGTTTCCTGCTGAATATTACTCTCCAATCATCTTTAAAGGAGACTTCTTCCTCATTCAACTTCCTGGAAAGGCTTATTTAGCATTTTCCCACAATGGTACGTATGGAATATTAAACATAGTGCCAAGGCTGTTTGCCCACAGTACTTTAAATAATCCCCAGGCATATAATCACTCTTTGCCCTTTTAATTTTGTTCCCAGATTTTTTTTGTGAGTTTGTTGTTCATTGCCCAGATTGGGGCAGGTTATATAAAATGGCAAAATATGTAAATACGGATGCATTTCAAAATAAATTATTTGAAACAGTTCCAGAACAAGGAAGAAAAAAAAGGAGACGGTTACCCTCCCATTCTAATAATGAATGCCAGCCATTAAAAATCTGGGGAGGTTATTTGCTCTGCAGGCAGAGCAGTTTTGACTAATGTTGTGAGGCTGAAAGACAAATATGCAAGATGGGAAAAATTCCTCAGGGAACGAAGGCAGACTTGCTCTTAAAATTCAGCCTCATTTCAGATGCAACATATAAATATAGCACAAGTACTAATCAAAACAAGGTTCTGAATATCTGGAACAACAACATAAGCAAGCTCTGAACATTGCAAAGCTACCACTCTCTGCAGTGAATGATAACATTAGTCCCTGCCTCAACAAGGTCAGGGGAAAGTCCTAAATTCAATTACTCATATTGATTTTTTATGGATTATGCTAAAAGAGGTTTAGTGCACTTAATCAATATACAGATTGGGTTTTTTAAAGTCCTTGACTGATTTATTCTTTTTATTTTCTATGAGTTTTTAAATTAAGTGAAAAAAGGATAGCTGCAAATCATTTGAATGCAAGGTTTGGATTACAGAGGGAGCAGCTGCCCAGTTTGGAAGGGAGGAGGGCTGTTGAGAATTATAAACAAGTCCTCTTGCAGCTTAACCAAGATAAATTGAGGAAGACCATTTCACAGCTGGCAGGGTTTTCCTTTCCCCAGGGCAACTGACAGAGAAAAATAAAATAAGACAGAAATGCCAATAAATCATATGAATCAAGAAACAAAGAGTAAGCAGTCAGATTACCATCCATTTTTTACTGGAATCAGATATAACTGAGACAGACCATTGCCATCAACCAGCAGTGGCCATCCTAAAATTAGAAGCAATTATTCCTGCTTCTAACGTGCATTGGCTTTGGTCAAAACCAGATTTCAGGACTAAGTAGATAGATTTCTGTCTTTGTTCTAATATTGGACTTCCATTAAGTTCCTGGTCTCATTCTGGAACATTTAAAATTGGGTTACTTAGCTCTGTGACTTATTTTTATGGGAAAGAAGACCTATATATCCTCCCCAATGATCCTTCACAACATAGTAGTTATTTTAGGCCTGCTTTGTTAATTAACACCTATCATGGTATAAATTTGAAATTTTGGCTTCATTTAAATCTAAATTTATTTAACTGTATTTTAGTAAGATGTAATAATGATGATGATAATTTATTAAATTTGTATGTTGACCAATGTAATTTGCTTGTTTCCCACTTTTCAACATTTCTTATTATTTATTAATGTGGAAGATGAAACATTTACAAATAATTTTGGGCTACTTTTAAAGTACATAAAAGCATAATTAACTAACACTGATTAAAAAACAACAAAAACAAAACAAAACAATAGTAGATATAAAGCACAAAAGTAAAACAATTACATGAAAAGATATAGAGAAATAAATGCCTCTCTAAACCATAGTAAGAAAGAGGCTTCCTTCCCCATTAATGGCGATTTATTCCACAATATGAGCCCCTCATGGAGAAAAATAAATCTGCCATTAATATCAAATCTATCTGTGGCACGGCTTGTGAAAAAGTGCTACACTGATGACCTTACACATTGTGAGCACCTATGAGTGACTGTGGAAAGGAGCAAATGGTGGAGAAAGATGTCCAACCTCCAGAAGAATTGCAAAGCTATTTAATTGGCTATGCAACAGCATCTAGAATAAGAATGACTCTGAATCCTGAAATACAGCTTTGAGAATCAGTAACAGTTCCATCTTGGCAGAATTCAGCTTCATTTTATCATAGATAGTCTTTTACAGATTGGAGACATATGGCAGTTCTGATGATATCTACTCTGACTCTTCAGGAAATGAGATGTAAAGCTTTCACCTGCATTTTGATGACAATTATCGCCAAATGATCACCTCCAACAATTTCATTCAACTCATTAAATAACATGGGATACAAAACAGAATATTGCAAGATCACATAAAGAAAGTTCTCAAGGGGTTGAACAGATGTTTCCCAGTATAATACATATTCCTCAAATAGGGATTCTAAACAGCGGTTCCCTCCTACAATACAAGAGCTCCAACAAGATGCTATAATTAAGAAAATCTTAAGTCATAAAGAAATGACAGAAGTTATAACAAAATCAACTTTCCACCATCTGCTTATCAATGCAGTCAGTGGATCAGCATCTCCATATCTAACCCATTTCCTCTGAGAGCTACAGTGCTACCACCATCTTCACAGGCTTTGCTAAATGCTAGATACTAGATGACATTACAAATGGATAAGTCCAATGTAAATCTTAAGCCATAGGGGTGATGCCCCAATGTATTTTTTGCAAAGAAATTCAAGGATGGAATTCTTTGATGCCTTTATTGCCAAGGCATGAAAGAATCTAACACATAATTAGTGCTGTAAATAGAATCAAGATCCTTAACTGCAACCTTAGGGAACAAGTAATAGAACCGATTCAAAAATATATTATTAGACAGTGAGATAAGCATCCTAGACACAACATTTCCCAAAGTGATACTGATCATATAGGAATCTGAACGATTTTATGTCTGAAGAATTGTACAAGTTGTCCATAACATAGTTGAGCTCAGATGGTATCAAAGCATTGCTGAAAGAATTAAAATTTAATTTATCTGTAAAACAGTCCTGAAAAGTTCCTGGGGATGGTTTTCTATTAACACAATCATGGAAGAAATATATTTTCTCCTCTTTGATTTCTATCACGTACACTTTATTAATAAACCGACCTCTGCGTCTAGCCTTATTCTTTACTACTAATGCATTATGTTTACAATAATACCTCCAGTGTGCCCTGTTCCATGACCAAGCAAGTTGCCTGTCCTCATGTTTTGTCCACAGCCATACGGATATCCTGGAACATTATAGGCACCAACACAGCACATATGTTGCTAAGGAGCCACTATATTAACTATTTGAGAGGATTCAATGTTCCTATTTCAACAGGTCAGTCAGTGTAATGGACTGTGAGAATAGCCTTGAGAAAGAGGAAGAGCTACAACCAAGACAATGTCAGATGAGAAAAATCTCAGCCCAACAGAAATGGAATTTGACAAAGCATCTCAGTCATGACCCTCCCTCCTTCTTTTTAGGATAAAGGCAAGGAGGAGAGAGGAACATTCAGAGTTGCAAGGTTGATGTCAAAGCTTCAAAGCAGACGAGACCACTACAACTACTTTTATTGTAGGGTTACAGCAACACAATTTTGTATCTTCCTGGAGCTCCAAAAAATTTCATTCTGTAGAAATTACAAAAATGCCATTTTATATGTAATAAGAATGATGATGATGATGATGATGATGGTGATGATGATGATGATGGTGGTGGTGGTGGTGGTGGTGGTGGTGGAAGGGACCTTGGAGGTCATCTAGTCCAACCTCCTGCTCAGGCAGGAAACCCTATACCATTTCAGACAAATGGCTGTCCAGTCTCTTCTTAAAAACTTCCAGTGTTGGAGCATTCACAGCTTCTGGAGGCAAATTGTTCCATTGATTAATTGTTCTAACTGTCAGAAAATTTCTCCTTAGTTCTAGGTTGCTTCTCTCCTTGATTAGTTTCCATCCATTGCTTCTTGTTCTGCCTTCAGGCACTTTGGAGAATAGCTTGACTCCCTCTTCTTTGTGGCAACCCCTGAGATATTGGAACACTGCTATCATGTCCCCCCTCATCCTTCTCTTCATTAAACTAGACATACCTAATTCCAGCAACCGTTCCTTATATGCTTTAGCCTCCAGTCCCCTGATCATCTCTGTTGCTCTTCTCTGTACTCTTTCTAGAGTCTCAACATCTTTTTTACATCGTGGTAACCAAAACTGGATGCAGTAATCCAAGTGTGGCCTTACTGAGGCATTGTAAATAGTTCTATGAGTGCCTATGAATATTTTCTGTTGCTAAAAATAGAAATAGATTTATTTATTTGTAAAATGTAGAGGTCGCCCATCTTACATCAAAGTAACTTTGGGTAGCTTGCAATCAAAAAATTATAGATGTAACTTCTTTCTCTTCCATACCTCCTGTTCTCTCCCCACTCTTTCACCTGCTCTGTCCTTATTTCGGGAATAAAGCTGTGTTTGGATGACACTATCTCAGAAGGCTAAGCAACTGGATATTTCTCCACAGAGAACTTGGGAAAGTATTTGCATTTCTGGCTGACATGTTAGGGGTTTTTTTAATTCTCTTCATTTATTTTGATGCTGAGAAGTACATGGAGTCCTCAGTTTACAAGAGTTCATTTAGTGACCCTTCGAACTTACAACACCACTGAAAAAGTGACTTATAACTATTTTTCACATTTACGACTGTTGCAGCATCTGCATGGTCACGTGATCAAAATTCAGATGCTTGACAATTGACTCATATTTATGACAGTTGCCATTTCCTAGGTCATATAATCATATTTTGTGATCTTATGACAAACAATCAATGGGGAAGCCAGATTCACTTAACAACCATATTACTAATTTAAAAACTGCAGTGACTCACTTAACAACTGTGGCAAGAAAGCTCATAAAATGGGGCAAAACTCACTTAACAACTGTATTACTTTGAAACAGACATTTTGAGCTCAATTGTGGTCGTACGTTGAGTACTATGTGTTTTTAGTATAATCCAGTTTAAATACCATAGAAACAGATTTAACTCCTTGGCTATATTTGGAGAACTAGAGGATAAAGTTTCTTATCTGCTTCTTCAGAAAGTAGAAGAGGAGCTTAAATTAGAGATTAGATCCTAGTTTAACACTGTGAGAGACTTCTTAATGCTGAAAATAATCAGTGTGAAAATGGGATTATTATTCATCAGGGGTGAGCACAGCCTTTCACTGGAAGTTTTTTTTTTTAGCTGAAGCTGGTATATTTTATCTGTTGTTATAGATTGCTGTAACATTTGATTTCTTGCATCAAGCTTTTGGAATTGGGATAACCAGTAATCCCAAACTGCATGACTGGATCCCAGTAACATGCTCAGACATAATGTGGTTTGTTCAACTTTGGCTAAACATGATATATGAACCCAGCCATTGATCTTTCATGTTTAGCAGTATGAGAAACTTGGATTTGTGCCATCAAACTGTCAGTAACACTTTGTGTTAACTAAGACTTTTAGGCGAAACCTTGAAAATTTTGGAACTGGCAAATTGTTAAACAAGGGAGTTATTCCTGATTCACAAACCTATTGTGGATGTGGATGTGGATGCCTTATCAGCAGTTTTTGTCTCAAAAGGAATTTGCTTATAAGCAAGATTTCATGAGATTGAATTGTCAGGCTGCAGTCCTATGTATATTTATAACTTTTATAAGCAAATAAGCTCACTTGTACAGTGAGACCTACAGACCTACATTTGAGTAAACAACCATCTGATTCAGGGTAAAGATTAGATTCTTCCAGATTTATTTCTGCATGAGTCCTCACTACATATCCAACAGCCACCATTATCAAAGGACATTTTATTATGCACTTTCTGTATAGCGTGTATCTGTAGCTACAACTACAATACCTGATTGACTGTCTGGTACCAAAGCAAAGAAAAAGCTCCTTCAAAAATCTTTATGCATTTTTCACTGTTCAACCAGGAAAAAGACAGATTGCCATGGTAACATCATAATGGAAAATAGGGCACATTTTTATCAATATTTGTCAGGCTTATGCTGTTAGATTTTTGCTTAGAAAATTATTCTGAAAGCAGAAAGAGACCATTGCATTTCAGGATAATCTGATCAGTGGGTAAATTATCACCAATGAACAAGCAAGATTGAATTGATAACATAACTGGTTTTGCATAGAAATGTATGTCAAGATTTAATGAAAAAAATCAAGATTAATTTTTAGTAAGAAGTATAAATGAAATATGGAATTAATTATTCTGAATGGTCTATTAGCATAATAGCTAGACATACAACATGCAACAAAAGGACTACAAAATTCACTGAGCAGGGAAATTGATGGGGAAATGTTAGCATAGTAAATGAAGTCATATTTAATTGTATTAATGTTCACACTAGTTCTTACGTGGTTCTAATAAGTTATGAATATATCAGATGTCATTAAATCATTTGGTCATAAATGAAATTTAAGTACTTGGTTTATTTTTTTCAGAATTACCTTATGTGTGGACCATCTACTATGAAGTTTCCCCATGTATATCCAATTGTAATGAATGTGTCATTCATGTCAATGGACTCTGCAATATACTGGAGATTTTCTTCTTAGATTACATTTGTTTAATGTAGCAACAAGTCATGAATATGAATGCAATAATTGGCACAGAGGAGATATATAATCTATTTACAATACTGTGTACATCAGGGAAAAATTAATGAAAAGCCTTTTTTAACAGATTTATATAAGCAATACTGCATTTTGGGGAAGTCTTTGTTTTATAACTAGATAAAACTGCACTTAGACAAAATTGCCTGAAGACAAACAAAAGTCATTTGTTTATCCTGCACCATCCAGATGTTTGGATTACAACTCCCTCCTCCTCCAGTAACATAGCCATGGGTGCAAAGCATAGCTTCCCATACAGTACTTTATAACAAAATTCATCTGGCTTCTTTATATAAAAATAAATTCTGGAAACAGTGAACTGTAGCCTGTATAAACCTGGAGCAGAATAAATACCATATGTGTAGAAGTTGCAAGAAAGGTGTTAATAATAATAATAATAATAATAATAATAATAATAACAACAACAACAACAACAACAACAATAAAGTTGGAAGGGACCTTGGAGTTATTCTTCACACATGATTTTCCATTTACACTTGACCAGGGGTAGGCAACCTTGGCTCTTTTATGACTCGTGGACTTCAACTCCCAGAATTCCTGAGCCAGCATAGCTGGCTCAGGAATTCTGGGAGTTGAAGTCCACGAGTCATAAAAGAGCCAAGGCTGCCTAGCCCTGCACTTGACCATCAGCTACCAAACCTACCAGAAGAATAAAATCAACTTTTATCAGGAAGAAAAATACTTTCAAGGGAAAGATATTACATACATTCTCCTCTATAATGAAATCTGCCTTCCAGAGGATTTTGCAATAGAGAGGCAAATGTCTTTGCCATGGCTCTAATATAATTTGTAATTTGCCCCAAAGTGCAGTCAGCATCAAATAGGTTGACAGATAAGGATGGCTGAAGGCTTATTTCCTAATGTGCATTTGAGCATCTTTGGGCTTATCTTTTCATGTTGAGACTCACCATTTATTTATCAGATGAAAGAATGTAATGACTATCAACAGAACCACAGCTACTGTATGTTATTTGGAACTTATGTCGTGATTCAATAACTGAATGAGATGAGTCCAAAGAGAGATATTGTGTATTTCGCAATCACAACTGAAGCAATGGAACCTAACAATGATTTCAAGCTCTAAAGTAACTTAATTCCATCTTCTGCCTAGATATGCATACAATAATATCAAACAGTGAAAAAGAGGTCTTTGTCCGCTGAAATGTTATCTTTACTGAAAATAATGTTTTGGAATGCCAAAGGTATGCCCGACCACATTCACGACTCAAAGTGACGAATAATAATCAGTAATTGATGACTATAAAGTACCAAAATCCTGTGTCGTCCAGTTCTCTCTATATCCTGTTAATGATGTCGGATGATAGCCCCACGATACCCGAAGTAAAATTACATACTGTAGTGGTTACTTCTTAGAAAGTTACGACATGTTCTGACCATTCATTTTAGTATTTAGGAATAAATTGGAAATAAAGGATAGTTGACCTGACAACCACATTTTGAATGTTATTGTTATAAGAATAGCAGCAACTTGGTTTTGCTAAAGGTGCCTTTCTTATTAGCATGAATCTGATTTTGAGAATGATTTATTCTGGATTAAGCTGTGCCTCAGGCCAACTGCAAAACTTTAAAAGTTTCCACTCCTCATTAGTGACCAATTCAAATGTCTTCATAACAACATAAGGAGTGCTCTGCTGGATTGGACTCTTGGCTCATCTAGTCCAGAGATGTGTTCTCACAGTGGCCAACCAACTACACAAGGAAGCCCACTAGTTTTCCAGCAAATGATCTTCAGAGGTAGTTGCAGTCCTTGATCCCCATAACTTTCATGAATTGGTGCAACCCTTTTTTAAGCCAGGGAAGCTGGTAGTCAGCACCACATCTTGTCGTAGCAAGTTCAAATGTTTAATTATGCATTTAACATGGAAAAAAATCCCTTTGTCCTGATTCTCCCAAGATTCTGTTTCACTGAGTTCTAGTTTTTTGGGAAGAGGGAAATAGCTTTTCCTTGTCCACTTTATTTGTTTGTTTGTATTCCTCCTTTATTATTTTTACAAATAACTCAAGGTGGTGAACAGATCCAACACATCTTCCTCCTCCTATTTTTGCCACAAAAACCTGTGAAGTGAGTTGGGCTGGGAGAGAGTGAGTGGCCTAAGGTCACCCAGCTGGCTTTCATGGCTAAGGCAGGACTTGAACTTACTGTCTCTGGCTTTCTAGCCTGATGCCTTAATCACTAGACCAAATTAACTCTACACCGTACACAATTTTATATACCTCCATCATGTCCCATCTAATTCACCTCCTTTCTAAAACTCTAAATGTTACAACCTTTCTTCATAGGGAAGCTCTCCAGCCTCTTCATCAGCTTAGTTGCTTCCCCTGACCTTCTCTAGTGCCCTTATATCCTTTTTGAGATGTCATGACCAGAGATGTATACAATGCACACAAATCAGGTACAGTTGTGCCATTGATTTATAGAAGGGCGTCGTGATATTACCATCTCTATTTTCAGTTCTGTTTCCTTTATGCCTAACATGCTGTTCGCCTTTTCTTTATTACAGTGGGTGTATACTGTGTCAATACTTTAATTCAGTGGTTCTCAACCTGTGGGTCGGGACCCCATTTGGGGTCGATTGACCATTTCACGGGGGTCGCCAAGCAAGGCTGTCCGCCATTTTTTTTGTCCGCCATTTTTTTTGTCCACCATTTTTTTTTTCGCTTTTCCGGTGGGTGCCTTACCTCCCTTGGGCTGGGCCAGCTGGTGGTCGGCCTGCTCCGTCTCTGCCGCTTGACAGCTACATCTCGGCTGGCACAGGGGGCGGAACCACGCATGCGCGGCGCTCCCGGGCAGGGAAAGTCCTCGACTTACGACCGGTTGGGTAGTCCTCGACTTACGACCGCTTTAGTCCTCGACTTATGACCGGTTTAGTCCTCGACTTACGACCGGTTGGGGTCGCAGCATTAAAAAGGTTGAGAACCATTGCTTTAATTGAACTGTTTACCATTACTCCAAGTTCTCTTTCTTCATCAGCCATTGCTAGCTCTTAATATACACTGTTATTATTATGGTAGGTTACACAGTTGGTCAGATGTTTAGACTGAATTCGGCATTTTTAATCCATGTATTGAGTCCTCTTTAGGGACCTGGGATTAACAGATGTTGTTATTTGATAGTGTTGAAGGTATCATTGAAGGATTTAAGCTGTTCCAAGTAAAGCTGCCTTTTGCAATTGACTAATGGTGATCTTGTTATTCCCTCCCCTCGTTTTTTCTTCCTCTTTCATTTTAACCCCCAGTTTTATAATACAGTCTTCCACTATAAATATTTCACTATTCTTCCAACTTTATACATCTAGTACTGTAATTTTACTGCAGTTACTATATATCGTGTTAATTTCTCATATTTCTTTTCTAGTTCAAAGTCCATAAGTCTTTGATCAAAAGCATTCTGGTTTCATTATATTTTCACAAGTTTACTATGCATAATTGAAGTTTTTTTTTTCTTTTTAATGTATTTCTTACCAACATATCAAATAATGAAAAGATTTTTTTCATTCTTGTGGGGAATTCGGATCCTTCATATATCAAATTATAGTTTTTAAATCCCATGTCTGTATTGTAAGTTTTGAAATGTCCCATAACTGTAACTTTAATACCATAAAATCTTCTATTTTCTTTTTTCTTTTGCCTTCTGATTTGCTGCAGTGCATTTGTATTTGTCTGAATAACATTGGTGTAAGATGCATAAGAACATTACTCAGATGAGTACCAACACATAGCAGCAATCCAGAATATCAGAAAAAGGAAAGAGGCCACAGTACATCTTCCAATAAATGGATACCCACTGATTCCTGGCAAGTTCCTAAGTTAGTCCCTGTAGGATTTTTGGCAACATTATCCAGAAGAGGTTTGCCCTTGCCTTTTTCCTGATGGGTTACTATATGATTTTCAACCTACAGCAGATATCTTCCAAGGCCAGAGATCCCACCTTCAGCTCAGCAATGTAGGATATTGTCTAGTTCAGGTACTGTAAATTCAGTTTTATTTGTCAACCTGCCAATGTTGACATCGTGGCTACTGTCATTTAGAAGAAATGTTACAAAAGCACGGTTTAAAATAGGAACTTTCTAACCCAGCTCCTTCTTGTCACTCTACCTCCAAAATCATCTTCCATGTTTCAAATTTAGTCTGCATATGACAATATTTAAAACTTGTCCTTTGATTTAATAGATACCTTTTCTCTTATTTTGTGAAAAGCATGTGTGCCCCAGAAGACATTTTTCCTATGCTGGGAAAAGAGCACTCTCAGCTTTGTAACTATCATTCACAGAACATTCTTTTTTTTTTTTTTTTTCAATATAGAATTTTATTGTTTTTATCATAAAAGAAGAAATACATCACAAGTATTACACAATGATTTATNGGGCTGGTGTAAGTGCTGAGTTTCACTGCTTATTATTAGTCATTAACTACTGATATTTCATGGTTTTAGGACACAGCAGGTCAAGAGAGATATAGGACAATTACTACAGCCTACTATCGGGGTGCTATGGGCTTCATTTTAATGTATGACATCACCAATGAAGAATCTTTCAATGCTGTACAAGACTGGTAAGTAAAATTTATTTAGGAATAAATTGGAAATAAAGGATAGTTGACCTGACAACCACATTTTGAATGTTATTGTTATAAGAATAGCAGCAACTTGGTTTTGCTAAAGGTGCCTTTCTTATTAGCATGAATCTGATTTTGAGAATGATTTATTCTGGATTAAGCTGTGCCTCAGGCCATCTACAAAACTTTAAAAGTTTCCACCCCTCATTAGTGACCAATTCAAATGTCTTCATAACAACATAAGGAGTGCTCTGCTGGATTGGACTCTTGGCTCATCTAGTCCAGAGGTGTGTTCTCACAGTGGCCAACCAACTACACAAGGAAGCCCACTAGGTTTCCAGCAAATGATCTTCAGAGGTAGTTGCAGTCCTTGATTTCCATAACTTTCATGAATTGATGCAACCCTTTTTTAAGCCAGGGAAGCTGGTAGTCAGCACCACATCTTGTAGTAGCAAGTTCAAATGTTTAATTATGCATTTAACATGGAAAAAAATCCCTTTGTCCTGATTCTCCCAAGATTCTGTTTCACTGAGTTCTAGTTTTTTGGGAAGAGGGAAATAGCTTTTCCTTGTCCACTTTATTTGTTTGTTTGTATTCCTCCTTTATTATTTTTACAAATAACTCAAGGTGGTGAACAGATCCAACACATCTTCCTCCTCCTATTTTTGCCACAAAAACCTGTGAAGTGAGTTGGGCTGGGAGAGAGTGAGTGGCCTAAGGTCACCCAGCTGGCTTTCATGGCTAAGACAGGACTTGAACTTACTGTCTCTGGCTTTCTAGCCTGATGCCTTAGTCACTAGACCAAATTAATTCTACACCGTACACAATTTTATATACCTCCATCATGTCCCATCTAATTCACCTCCTTTCTAAAACTCTAAATGTTACAACCTTTCTTCATAGGGAAGCTCTCCAGCCTCTTCATCAGCTTAGTTGCTTCCCCTGACCTTCTCTAGTGCCCTTATATCCTTTTTGAGATGTCATGACCAGAGATGTATACAATGCACACAAATCAGATACAGTTGTGCCATTGATTTATAGAAGGGCGTCGTGATATTACCATCTCTATTTTCAGTTCTGTTTCCTTTATGCCTAACATGCTGTTCGCCTTTTCTTTATTACAGTGGGTATATACTGTGTCAATTGAACTGTTTACCATTACTCCAAGTTCTCTTTCTTCATCAGCCATTGCTAGCTCTTAATATACACTGTTATTATTATGGTAGGTTACACAGTTGGTCAGATGTTTGGACTGAATTCGGCATTTTTAATCCATGTATTGAGTCCTCTTTAGGGACCTGGGATAAACAGATGTTGTTATTTGATAGTGTTGAAGGTATCATTGAAGGATGTAAGCTGTTCCAAGTAAAGCTGCCTTTTGCAATTGACTGATGGTGATCTTGTTATTCCCTCCCCTCCTTTTTTCTTCCTCTTTCATTTTAACCCCCAGTTTTATAATGCAGTCTTCCACTATAAATATTTCACTATTCTTCCAACTTTATACATCTAGTACTGTAATTTTACTGCAGTTACTATATATCGTGTTAATTTCTCATATTTCTTTTCTAGTTCAAAGTCCATAAGTCTTTGATCAAAAGCATTCTGGTTTCATCATATTTTCACAAGTTCACTATGCATAATTGAAGTTTTTTTTCTTTTTAATGTATTTCTTACCAACATATCAAATAATGAAAAGATTTTTTTCATTCTTGTGGGGAATTCGGATCCTTCATATATCAAATTATAGTTTTTAAATCCCATGTCTGTATTGTAAGTTTTGAAATGTCCCATAACTGTAACTTTAATACCATAAAATCTTCTATTTTCTTTTTTCTTTTGTCTTCTGATTTGCTGCAGTGCATTTGTATTTGTCTGAATAACATTGGTGTAAGATGCATAAGAACATTACTCAGATGAGTACCAACACATAGCAGCAATCCAGAATATCAGAAAAAGGAAAGAGGCCACGGTACATCTTCCAATAAATGGATACCCACTGATTCCTGGCAAGTTCCTAAGTTAGTCCCTGTAGGATTTTTGGCAACATTTTCCAGAAGAGGTTTGCCCTTGCCTTTTTCCTAATGGGTTACTGTATGATTTTCAACCTACAGCAGATATCTTCCAAGGCCAGAGATCCCACCTTCAGCTCAGCAATGTAGGATATTGTCTAGTTCAGGTGCTGTAAATCCAGCTTTATTTGTCAACCTGCCAATGTTGACATCGTGGCTACTGTCATTTAGAAGAAATGTTACAAAAGCAAGGTTTAAAATAGGAACTTTCTAACCCAGCTCCTTCTTGTCACTCTACCTCCCAAATCATCTTCCATGTTTCAAATTTAGTCTGCATATGACAATATTTAAAACTTGTCCTTTGATTTAATAGATACCTTTTCTCTTATTTTGTGAAAAGCATGTGTGCCCTAGAAGACATTTTTCCTATGCTGGGAAAAGAGCACTCTCAGCTTTGTAACTATCATTCACAGAACATTCTGTTCCATTAATATTTTAAGATTTACATCTTTGATGGACAAATTAACAAAAGAGATAAAAGAAAAAGAAGACACAGAATATTATTTAATATGGAGCAAGTGGTATGTCTGGCTAGAAAGTAGAAATAAGAGGGAATAATGGTGGAAAAGTTAAACGTGGAAAATGTGTATATAATAATGTATGAAGGAAGAAAAATGCAAACAAGAAATAATGGGGCAATAAGGATAAACANATTGTTTTTAAAGAAAACCTTGGAAGTCACCTAATCCAATCTAGTCCAACCTAAAGATCTGTTCAGAAAATCTAGAGGCTGAAGTACTTCTAGTAAACGTCTGCCTGGTGTCTGCCTGAAGATTGTATTTTCTGAAGTTCTTTGTTCTACATCTAAATTATGGCTAAGCTTCATTCTTACTGTTCCATTACTTTCTATTTAGTTTCTCATTCTTTTTATTATCTAACAAGGGGGCTATATTATTGCAATTAAAACACCATTTGTGACATATTCTATTTTGGTTTGTAACTGTTAGCTTCCATTAGAACAATGTGATTTTTCATCCCTTCTTCCTTTAGTAGATATGCAAAGTGCTAGAGAAAAAAAACTACATTTCTTTTTAGCATTGTTTCAAGTACGTTTTAAGCTTCAAACTTCTGCAAGCACCATATAATTGGAACTGCTGGATTTGATTTATTTCCACTAATTACTTTAACCAAATTCAAACATGAAATAAATGAATGCCAAGAGCCATTTCATGCTGCTCTCATGTACATTATTGAATTAGTTCTGATGTAGATGACATGGCAGCTCTTAACTCTTTACATGGTGCTCTGTGCTGTGTACATTTGCCTGTGTTCTGTATTGATTTGAGAAAATTGATGCTGTTGTTTATTAGCTTGGTGATTCAGCACATTTGACCTCCTTTTCAGAAAATTGCATATGTAATGGTCACAAGCAGCTAGGGAAGATGCTTGAAAAATCTCCCTGTGTATTCTTTCTTTGTTTCCACACAGCTGTCTTCTTGAGTGTTATTAAAGTTATTAAAGGGAACAGATTATTCTTTGTTTCCGGGTGTCTTGCCAATTTCTGAGTCAGTGTTGTTAATGTTCTATGTTCTAATTCTCCACTAGGTGTCAGTAGTTGTTTCTTTTCCAGCTGTTTCAGACAAAAAATATTCTTTTTATTATTATTTTTATAGTTTCATCAAAATCCTTTAGAATATAATCTTAAAAGGCTTTTTTAGTTTCTAGATTTATCCAGATTGTAGTATTTTAAATTTGATTTCAATATATTTCTTTTCCCCTTAAAGGTTAATTCACCACTTCTGTCTATAGGGGAGTGGGGATGTAGTTCCCTCCCTTCACTTTCGGAGGTTTTCTTACTTTGAGGATCTTTCCCAAGGACTTAGTTACAAAGTAGAAGAGAGAAGATCGATACTCTCACCAGTTCCAAGCACGCTGTTTACCATTGTTCTGGTTCATGCTCTTGGACTTTGGCTGCAAGTAGCTTGGGCTAGACGCTGATGTGCAGCTAGCCTTTCTCCTGTTGGGTTAGAGGACTTCCCCTAGATCGAACAGAATGACCGCCGTCATTCCGTGATCATTGGGGCACCCCTCTTTCTTTGTCGCCTCTCTGGGGTGACTTCAGACCCATTTAGGTTCCCCTGGCAGGGCAAAATCAGCCATGGGGTGCAGAGCTCTGCGATCCCACAGCCGTGCACTACGGCGCAAAAACTGGAAGTCCAGCCATAAAAGTATCTGAAGGAAAAGAAATACTCTGACTGTTGTCTAAACTCAAGAATTGTTTACAGAAAAAGAAAAAAATTGACTCTTGACTAATCTTTTAGGGGGGAATTTACAGGAAGGACTCAAGGTGGCTAAATATATTGAATTGCAATTTTGACTGGTTGATAACTGACCCCTGAATAAAAGAACTGTTATAAAATACTGATTTTACTGATGCCTTGACAATTGGAAAGACACTGCATTACAAAAACCATATATAAAGATAAGAACTATACAAAATTGGGTTGTTCATATTCTGAGTTTGGCTGGTTTGATTAGGCTAATTATAGAAACTATGGTACTGATGAAAGGCTATTTGAAGGGGGGAGACAACATGGATATTGCATCAAAAAATGACAGAAAACCACATTTAATACTTACTCCCGAAGGATTTAGCCTGGAATATCAAAGACCTCCAGAAACAACATTTCAAGACAAGAAAAAAACTTTCCAGGAGAAAATGTATGCAATGCTACAATAGATACAAATGACAATGATTCAAACCACAAGGAGATCAAAAATAACTTTGATGACATAAATGAGCACATCTCCAATCAAAACCTGCAATCAAAAAACACTCAGAAAATGATGGTAATGAACAAACAAATCAGATAATAGAACACAAACTAGAAGAAAATGACTTAATCAGTGAAGCTACAAATGAAGAGAATTACACAAACAGGAAAATACCTACAAGATTTTGACATAACATTAAAAATGGAAAAGATACTTTTTTCATCAGAACATCAAAACAAGCCTGAGGATAAGAAAGAAGATCTAACAAAATGGACTATAGAACTGCCAGGAGAACCATTAGAGTTTGGGAGACAAAAAGCATATATTCTACGCATTTTGTCTTCTTCACTCCCAACAATACTTACAAAAATACAAGAACTTCCTGACAAATGGAATATATCAACTTGGAAAGCTACTTGGCAAAAGAAGAAGGCTAGAGACAGATTCAAGAGATTTGACTCACCCTACCAGAAGGAGTATTACATGAGCAAACACCTGTTTGAATACGGTTAAAAGAACAGATAACTTTGGATATAAAGGGGCCCTACAATAAGAGGGATAAGAGATATAAGTAATATAGTATTTTTCATAATATATGAAATGTAAAAATATTGGGATGATGTATGTGAATGAAAAGTTTGAAATCTAAAGATAAATTAAGTTGAAGAGAATTAGTACTAAGGAATTACCGAAATACTGAGCGGAAATTAAGCTTAAATAAGAATTTTGAAAATAGGATATATAGTGATTTAGCAAATTAACTTTTACAAATATAAGTGAAATATAGACTGATCAGAAAAGATGTTATAGGTAGATGCTATAAGATAGATAAGCAGTATAGTATTTTTATAACACATGAAATATGAAAACATTGGGATGGTGTATCTAAATGGAAAATCTGGATATTTAGATAATTAATATTGAGAAAATTATGGCTGATAAGAATGGTTTGAATATTAAGGGGAAATCAAGCTTAAATAAGAATTATGAAAATAGGATACATGATGAACTAATAAAATGATTTTTATAAAAACAACACAAGTAGATAAGAAAAAATGTCATATATGGACATTATTATTTGTTCAAACATGGAAAAATGTTTATATTTAACCATTTATGCATTGAAAATATTAAGAATTATACTTATTTAAAGTTGAAGAAGGAGAATATTATTAGGAGAAGGGAAGAGCAAAGAAATATACTATTAATACACTAATTATGGAATTACAAAAAATAATTATTATTGACTGTTAATCAACTACTATTGATTGTTTTCCTCAAAATATATGAACCAAGACAACATGCTGTGCACTAAGCACTAAGGATTGTTATTGTAAAAAAATCAATAAAACTTTTTTTTTTTTAAAGAAAAATCTCCTTGTATGGGTTTCCAGCTTGTGAGAAAGTAATTCCTATACTCACATAAGATTCTGCTTTTTGGATACCCATACAGACATGTTGCAAAGAACAATTTGAAAAACTGTAGTGTTTCTAAGGGTGAATCCTGAAAAAAATGAATACTGTAGATGCACGCAATCAGCTTCACAACTGGCTATAAACTATATCAGGTTTTATGTTGCTGTCACTGTAAAATAATTTTTGAATGAAACTCAATATTGAGTAGATTGAGTAGATTGTTTTTGGAAGTTTGAGACTGAGATCAGTAGGCAAATGGAGTTTAGTAAGCCAAAAACCTGGTTGTTTTAAGAGAACTTACACTGGTATTTAGCATGCAATATAAGCATTATACATAGAGGAACAAATGATTGTTGGCAAGGTTGATTCTGTTTTAATCCTGGAAGCTCTCTTTTACTTCCTTTGGTTTCTAACCTTCTTGTCATTTTTCCCCGACCCATAATTTCTTTTTATATAAAAACCTTGAGCATCATGATATGGTAATTGTTTTTCCCCCTGATTATGTAGACATTCACCAATCATATTGTCCTATCATGGACTTATTATATGTTTTAATCCACAGCTAATGTATACCTGTGAGGCTGTGAACATGTTGTATACTACTATTGTGTTTATTAAGTTGTTGTGCATCACAGCATAAAAGCTTGATTTCTATGCTTGGCTCAGTAAATGAAAGGTGCTGTATCTGCACTGACTGATAGGCACAAGAATAAGCAGTTCTGTTTACAATTATAAATCACACACGAAAAATGCCCAATGAATGGAGCTCTTCTATTATTGTCCGTATATTTTAAAAATGCAACCAATGATGCTCACCAAACAGATATTGCTTATTTCAGGGAGTGGCTGTGTGTTCAGCCAACACTCGGGACGCATATGTGATCCCTAATGCAGATTTGGAAAGAATGATTCATTTCTATTACATGTTGAGTAAAGCATTCCCTGAAAGCTGTTTTTTTAATACACACACACACACACACACATGAATGATTCCTGGGTACATTCATGGTAAAAATAAAAGAAAGTGAACACCAGGAAGAATTAAAAACTATAAAAGTTTTAATAAATTAGAGTCCAAGCTTTCACCAGCCACTGCTGGCATCATCAGGGATCTATATAGGCTGTTCAAGCCGAGTAGACAGGGAATTGCAACTGCAGGGCAAGGTGGAGAGGGGAGGGAGAGCAATGGGAAGAGGAGGGGAGGGAAGGCAATGCTGCCCCATTTTAGGAGCAGTCACATGCTTTCGCACAGCCGCCTTGCAGACGAACGAAGGGGCCTCAGCAGGAAGAAAAAAAAGGGGGGGAGACGAGAAGTACGAGAAAGAGTGGCAAGTTGTGTGAGGATAGGAACAGCGCAGGCAAGTTGGTTAATAAAGCAAAAACAGTACCAGAACGCCGGTTGGCTGACGGAATCCCATGACAACATCCATGGGTCGGGTGCAAAAGTGGTTTGACCATAAATAGGCGCTCCCATTAGCCTATATAGATCCCTGATGATGCCAGCAGTGGCTGGTGAAAGCTTGGACTCTAATTTATTAAAACTTTTATAGTTTTTAATTCTTCCTGGTGTTCACTTTCTTTTATTTTTACCATATGTATATATATATACACACACACATATACATATACATATATATACTTTTTATTAAATAATAAAAACAATACACATTTTGAAAGAGAAAAATAAGGAAAGCAAAAAAAGTAATAAGTAAGTGAAAGAAAAAAGGTGCAAAGAAACAGAAAAGAGAAAAGAAAAGAAAAAATTATAAGCAGGTAGTTTTCAGCCTTCGTAACAGCAGTTACAAGTATATTTACATTTTACCCTCTTTCTTTAAGGCTACGATATAATTTTCTCCTCCTAACCCCCATAATTTGCCCTTTCTAATAATTAAACTCATAAATCCAACTTCATTTTTTTCTTTTTTCAGCAAAAACTCATAAGAGGCTTCCAGACATTAATAAATTGAAAGCTGCTTTCTGAAAAAAATGCAATCCTTTTGCTTCTAACAATAAAGGCAAAGGACCATGTTGCTGAGAGCTTTGTACTGATCAATGTACTTCCAAATTGGATGGCTTCACTAACTATTGCAGGATTTTCTGCTGCGCGACCAGCCAGCAGCCTTTTCTGCACCACTTGCTAAAGGGTTTCCAGAATAACAGCTGGGAACAATCTTGCATGACACTTTGGAGGTGGTCAGCCTGGAGTCCTTTCTGTGTACACCAAAGGTCTCCCTGGTTGGGTTGCTTTCACATATATTCAAGCTTGGAACTGCCTATTAAGAATGAAAGGAGCCATTACAAAGTAGTGCCACCAACCTCCAACTCTGATGATTTTGTAGACTGTTAAGAGGTTCAACATCATCAAGAGGGGTACAGTTCCTTCATCCTAGTAATTACATCCATAAATATGATCAATGCTGTCTCTTCATCCTAGCCTAGATCTCAGTCCTGATTAAAATGGGTCCAGGTAATTTGCTTCCTCTAGGGTACTCTATTTCTATATATCAACCACAATCTGTATAACGGTCCCCAGAAAGGCTAGAGATATAGTGATAATTATCAAAAATAGAAAAGTCCATAGAGTTTCCCTTTTTTAACTTACCTATGTCCACACATTAAACTCTAATGTGATTTCTTTTTCTTTTTGGCTTAACATGTTGCCAAGTAGCCATGTGCCAACTGAAAAACACTTATTTATTCAGTAAAGCATTGCTAATTAAATCATAGTTAAGTATGGCATGTAAGTCTAGCCATGGTTTTTAAACCATGTTCTTGGCTTAATATGTGAACTATGAAACAGCAAATTGTTCACTGAACCATGGGTAAACATAAGAGATGAACTCAGCTACTGAATAATAATGCAAAAATAATGATATTTTTTATCATTGATAAAAAAAATAGATCAGCCTCACTTACTGTCTTAACTTGGCTTGATTTTTACTTTTGTTTGAAAGAAACAATAAACAAACAAACAAGGAACGTGCTGATTTTTTTCAAGGCATCAATTAACAACTCAAACTTTTTCATGAATTATTTGACAAGTATAAATTTGAAAACTTTCTTTAAATTATTGAAAATAATCTCTTATGGGGCTTGTGGTAATTATATTAGGTTTCTTTTCTCAAATATACTTAGTTAGAATTAATATCTGTTGATTTGAAATGGTTTTATATTTGTCCCAAGCCCAAATCAGCAGCACCTTACCAACTTTATAAACAGTCAAGAAATGTGTGACATGTAAATAAACATGAAGACAGCTCAGCCATGGTCATGTTTATCTGGAGTTATCTGTTAATAATTTCAAGAGCACATATACTCAGACAGGCACACAGAAAATGCAGGTGGATTTTTCCTGTCTCAGAACATTGCGTGCTGAAAACACTTTTTTTCCCCATCTGACAGAAACATAGACAGATGGAGCTGGGTTTTGTTGAGCAACTAAAGAGATTAAAAACCAGCCCCACATTAACTTTCAAGATGCATTCTAGGCATAATGCAAGGTCTAAAAGGGCTTCTGCTGCAGCTAATTGACCATTAAATAAAGTTTGATGGTCTTTATCAACTGTTCTACCCAATTAAAGCAAAAAGATCAGATTTTAGGTTGCTGGTTTGGTTTCACTATTTTGCATTTTGCATGATATTAAATTGTAATGGTAGTATTCAGTGTTGCAAAAATATAATGAAATTTAAATTTCTGAAATAGCTATTTCCATATGAATCTTCATGAAAAAGCATTGTGAGTATTTTTATATCTATTCCACTTCCTTTCTAAATACTTGACGGTCTATCCAGGTAACATCACTTTGATGTGTGAATCTTTGCATTATGGCTTTCTAGCCTACAGTATATTCTGAATCTGAGCAACAGCTATCTTAAAGGGAAAATCTGTACAGATAGTCCTCTACTTGTGACCGTTCATTTAACAATGGTTCAAAGTTATGAAAGACTTGGTAGAAGCCACTTGCGACATGTATACTCCTGTGTACAATTGTCACATCCCCTCCGCAGTCATATGATTACAATTTGGGCACTTGGCAACTGTCTCCCATTTACAACTGGTTGCACTATTCTCCACACACCTGATCATGACCCTTTTTTGCCAACTTCCACAAAGAAATTCCCATTGGGGAAGTTGCATTCACTTAACCATGTGATTCGCTTAATGATCACTATAAAAATTGTTGTAAAATTAAGGGTCGTCACTTATGACCAAATAACTTAACAATGGAAATTCCAGTCTCAATTGTGTTGTAAAGCAAGGATTACCTGTCAAGTGTTCTTTCCAACAGTGGTCCTAGGAATTTGTAATTGTTGTCTAAATCTCAGCCTCAGCAACTATAAGATGTGTGGACTTCATCCCGCAGAATTCATGAAAAGAAATATTATTTCTTCAAATTAAATTGTTATAATCATAAGGAAGTGAGTGCACGTAACAAGAAGACCAACATAATCACTGCTCATTAATAAAGGTAGCTTAATGTAGTGTGCAAAATAAAAGAACAACAAAGAACAAGGGGTGTGATGTACGTTCAGTGAATTCTCAGTGAAATACCTTCTCAGGACTGTCTTTCAAAACCAAAATATTTAAAATGGTTCCTTGGTCACCATGGAGATCCTTACTGTAGGACTGCAATCCATCTAAATATAAATCACAAGCTGAAGTACATGTTATTGGGGTTGCATAGAATATTTTTCATCATTTCCTCTTTTCTTACTATGCATTTTTTCGTTATAAAATAAAGTAGACCTCCGGAGAATACTTAGTTCACTATTAGTTTACAATTAAATGATCAATTACTTATACATTAGTTCACAATTAAATGATCAATTAAAATTATGTATGGGTTCACACGTGGAGAAAAAAGTACTTTCCTTCCATAAGAAAGTATCTCGCTATAGCCAGCACATTTCAGAAGGTAAAGGTTGTGAAACTGTAGTATTATTAATTTATTTCACTGTATGTTACATCTGAACACAGAGCATCAGATGTAACAAGTTGCTGGATGCAGAATAACCAGTCACCAGGCTGCTTTCAATATAGTATTTTCTGAACTGTATTTTAAAATAAATGCAGGAAAAGAGTGAAGATGTGCCCTTTTAAAATCAGAATTAAGAAAGAAAAAGAGGCCTTACATTCTATTTCCCTACAGTCTTTATCATCTCTTGTTTGAATTTCATGGCTGCTTATAATTTGTAAGCAACACCACTTTACAGAGCATAAAAACTGAGTATATATAAGGCCACACACACGCATACCATCTTTAATACTTTTTCTTCCTCATGAGCAAATTACAGATATTTTCATTAACTCTTTTGCAAATAACCTGAATTCCAAAATCTATTCTAGTTGAGAAATTAATTCCCAAAGTAAACATTTTGAATTTTTCCTATAGTGACGAATCTGCTTATTAAAGATCCTGAGTAAATATCTCCTATCTTCCTTTTTAGTCAGTATACTTTTCAGTTCAGATAAAGAAGCAACTTACATCATGTACCAATGTATCATGAACCAATTCTCATTTCTGGCTAAAATGTGTAGATAAATGTGGTGCAGTCCCTGTTTCTAAAGTATGTTTAGTGGCAATAAGGTATCCCAAATTCATGCCAGTTGCCAACCACACAAATTTTGAACACATGAAATCGGGGATACTGCAATGGTCATTAAGAGTGAGGAACAGTTGTAAATCACTTTTTCAGTACTGTTGTAACTTCAAACATTCACTAAACCAGGATCCCCAATCCCTGGGCTGTAGCCCATTACTGGGATGCGGCCGATTCGGAACCTGTCTGTGCAAGCATCAGGCAAGTGCATGCAGCTCCATTTGTGCAAGCAGCAGGCACTCTGCATATGCATGAAGCTCCAGTTGTGTGACCAGCCAGTATGCAAATGGAGCTTCACACACGTGCACAAGTGCCCGCTGCTCATGCAAAGGAGCTATGTGTGCAAGTGCGTTCATCTGCTGCTCACATGGAATCATTACTTCCCCCCCCCCCCGCTGGTCCACAAGGCCAGAAAGGTTGGGGACCACTGCACTAAACAAATGATGGTAAGTTGAGGACTACCTGTAAACAATATTGTGATATTCTCAATTATGGTATAGGGAACATAATGGTAAGTTGGTCCTTTTCCAGGGAATTTAGAACCAGAGTATTTTTCCATTCAAATAAAGTCATCTCTGGAGAAAGCTTTACAGTCTGATTAATATAGACTAGGCCGTTTCATTGCTAGGTAAAACATGACTCCATTTTGAAATTCTTTAGCAGCCTCTGGGAACTTTTTCATATTAAACTGTCATGGTGCAATAACTATGATTATAAGCTATGAAAGAGTGCTTTATTTTACATTTCTGGCAATAAAGGCTGTCCTGGAGCTCAAGTTAAAATAAAATGTAGTTTTCTAATTTTCTGTAGTCAGAATGCTTTGCTGAAAGAGATCATATAAACTTTGCAAACTTTGTCTAAATCATAAAGATGTCAGTGCATGACTGTATGTTAAATACAAATCTCTGATTAAAAGGAAGTTATGAAGGTTACTTTAAGGTTTCTAAATCCAGGATTAATACCAAATATATGAAGAGTGGCAGGAGTGCATGTCCCACCTGGCCATTTACATGCACTCACTTTGGGAGATTGTGACTTGCCTCATATCTAAGGCATGCATGCACACATATACCATACGCCCCATTCTGAACAGTTTCCCCCTTCTTAGTGATGTGAGATATTTTCTGACACCAGTCTTTCAGGGAAAGGGTGAGAGTTACACTAACAGACAGTTTTTCTGAACAAACTCTAGTTTTCAAGCTTCAATTTGTAAATCAAGCACTGACAACCTTGAGTGGGCATTTCATAATATATTATTTCCATATAGTTTCAGATCCCCCTTTAGTACTTATTTAAATAAGATTGAATTGAGCATGTGGTAGTCATCAAGAATGATTTCAGAAAATGTTCCCTAATTAACAGTTGGAAAAAAAAAGTATGATTTCTTAGAGGGGGACTCGGAGGATTTAATAATTTGCAGCCATGTCTAGCACATTCTTAATTAGCATTTCCTGGTTTGCAGCAGGGATAGTCTGGAAAAAAAATGCCTTTACCCAAAATATATGCACTCCCACAAGTGTCTGTATCAAAATGAATTTGTAGTTTTCTGAAGGACCACAGAAGTCTCGCAGATCCATTTTTGTTTTTATTTAGAGATAGTCCTTAACACTTAGACTTATATGTACCACCCATAGTGCTTTAGAGCACTCTCTGGGCAGATTGCCCCCAACAATCTGGGTCCTCATTTTACTGACCTCGGAAGGATGGAAGGCTGAGTCAATCTTGAGCCCATCAGGATCAAACTCCAGGCTGCGGTCAGAGTTAGCCTGCATACTGCATTTTAACCACTGTGCCACCAGGATTCTTCTTCTTTTATTTAGAGATGAGACTGAAACAGAAAACAGGTATAAACACCACAATTAATGATTAATATCAGTGAAGGAGAATATTTGTAGCTCAGGGTTGAAATGAAGGGTCCTTGGTGCTCTCTGAGCTCGTTTTCTTGCAGATGTTTCATTACCCTAACTAGGTAACATCATCAGTGCTAGACTAGCACTAGCACTGATGATATTACCTAATAAGGGTAATGAAACATCTGCAAGAAAACGAGCAAGCTCAGAGAGCACCAAGGATCCCTCAATGATTAATATATCTATTCAAGTTGCTTTTCTGCAAAAACTAGTGCTCATTTCTAGCTTTGATCCTTTCACAGAGGGGCACTTGAGATGAACACTTTTCAAATAGAGTAATTTGATTAACATACAGAACAATTAATAACTGTCATGCCTGAAAGAAAAGTTAATAAGTGTACAGTGAAAAGAGACAGTGTGATTCCCCCAAAAGAAAAGAACATAAACATAATGGCATTGGTTATATTGGTTATATATGGTTCTAGAGTATAAATTGGTCTATAAGGGGAACTATCAGCTAACGTCTGTAGAGAACTTTGTCTTAGATCCATCTGAATAAGGCTTGAGTATTATGGCATTAGTATTTATAGAATATTTAAGGAATGACAACCAACAATCACAGCTCTGTCACAATTTATCCAAGTAGAATAAGAATTATATATGATAGCAAATCAGTAAAGCACAACTTCATTCTGATGACTTGAATAGATCCTGAACACGTTGCAATAAGTATACATTACTAAGAATCTAAAACAATACCTTTGAATGACAATACCTAATGCAAGTGCAATAAATAGTTGAGGACAATACAGTCCCTGGATTATAATATCAGACTCCAGATCTATGTTATCCTGAAATCAAAAGTGAAGGGCTGTCTTAGTAAGAACTATCTGTTGTTCTCCTGAACAATGAGAACAGACAGTAGATATCCTTTTATGTAGAATTCCAGACACCTAGCATCATCACAAAGGTGTTTCTAGCCTTAGTAACAGCAGTTATCTCAATACTTTCTTTGGTTCATTTCAAATCAAGAAAAGTATTGATTGTTCTACTACACAAGATTATCGTCATGACTGTAAAGTATATGTGATAACAATGTTAACTTAAGTGCCAGGATAATAAATCAGGAGGAGTCTTGCAGCATCTTTTCTGACTAACAATTTTTATTAAAAGGGATTAGCTTCCCTGAGCTGCAGCTTATGCCTTTTAATAAAATTTATTGGTCAGACAAGGCACCACCTGAGTTTTTCTGGTTTTCTGCTCTTCACCCAACTCTCCAAAATAAAGTACTAGCAGGATAGAAACCTGTGTCCAGATGTTGAAAACCATTTCAGTGAAATTTTCCAGAATCCCTCAGAAATATGGCTGATGATGATGCAGGAAATAGCACTTAGCAATGGCACTTAGACTTATATACCACTTCACGGTGTTAACTGTAACTCAGTGGTGATTTTCCATTAAATATTATCTATGAGGACTAAGTTCCAAGGCTATTTTGAAGATAGTAATTCTACATAGAAAGCAAGTTGGTGATGGCTGATGAAAATCCCAAGTCTCCAGGTTGTAGCTTTGATTAAATAGCAGGATGGTATTTTTTTGTGCGTGATGGTGGCCTCTCTTGCCTAGAGAAATCTGCCTTCAATACCCAAAGAGAAACTCTTTTAGCAGAAAGCATGGACATAATCTGTAAGCAATTTACTTATATTTTGATCTCCTTCTTAAATTCAGGGAGGCAGATTTCATCTCTGTGAGCAGTTATGGTATTCAAGGAAGGAAATCAGATCATAAGGGAAGTTTTTGCCAATTTTCTCAGAGTGAAAGCAGCCTTTCCCTAAATCTATATCTGCGTGGTTTGGAGTGGGGAGGGGAACACCTCTGGGATTTTTCATTTAGCCTAATCCATCATCCCTGTGAATACCTGTCAGGTTAGAATTGTCTTTGGAAAAAACAATTATTGGCTGTTTGTGGACAGGTTTTTTTTCAAGATGGATTTTTATCACTGATACCATTTGCCTCCTGCCTTTGGTACAAAACAAGATGTGAAGCCATCATATTTTTTCCCTTGCATATATCTTATGTGGAAGTTGAGTAATTAGATAACTCCCAAGAGAAGAAGAAGAAGGCACAAAATAATAATGAAGAGTTTGGTGTAAATGTCTTCCTTTCCATAATATGCCATCTTAAAACCTTGTAACAACCCAGGGGGAGGGAGAGAGGCCAACATCCTGCATCATATTGTTATCTGATGAAGGATTTCAAGCTTGTTTCCAAGGTAACCAATCTCATCATTTAGCAGGCTCTGCCTTGGTTTTACCTGTTTCCAATGAATTTGATAGTTTCCATTCCCAGACTCTTGGAATTATTGTCTGCTTTCCTTTTTTAAAAAATAAAATAAAAACACATTTCCTAAATTTACCTTTGCTATTTAAAAATAAAATCAAATGGAAAGCAAGTTAATATTTAAACTATTCAGTGGCCACTAGCTTGTGATGGTAACTAACACTTAAACAAATTGCTTTTGTAGGAAAAGTGGATTAATCTTGGGACTGTTCAAGGCTCTCTACTTTCTCTCTCCTAATAGTTTCCTTTGTTCTGCATTTAAATGGATGCTGGAGAAAACAACTCAATTTTAAAGAGAATAATAAAATATTATCAATAAAGGATGAATGACATCCACTCGCAGAGACAATTGCAAGATGACAAAGACCAGTCACTCAATCTTCTTCTTATTATTAGTTTGCTGAGGCTCTGCTGAAAAATAATGGCAAGATATTGCTATTCCTAACTTTTTTAAAAAAAATATTTTATATCAAATATAGGCAATCTAAGTTCTTCAGGGACTAATGGAATGAACTCATTTTTAAAGCTCTTCAGTCCTAACCAACCAAAAATGCTGAAAATCAGCACCGTAGTTTCCCATTTATTTGAGATGACAAAAAAAACTATAGAGAAGGTCTAAAATAGGTTTAACAACAACAAAAAGGCATTTTACTCATACTGAAACATTTTTTAAAAAAAGAAATAGTCAACTTGACCTCATCTATGCCCATTGCCACTTGGCATCACCAGCCTGTCCAATGGGCTCTTATCCCTACTCTCAAGACCAAACACAAATAAGGAAATAAAATCAAATTACTGTATGTTCTCTTAAAGTAAAAGATGAGTTCCACTGTTCCCATTTTGAACAGAGCCTTGTGAGGCAGCTGCTATATGAAATTTGTTCAGCTACAAGCAGGAGGTGCTGACACCCAGGGCTTGGTAGTGATAGAGATAGAAATAGAGTTATAGGGTTGGAAGGGCCTTTGGTGGTCTTCTAGTCCAACTACCTGCCCAAGGCAGGAGTCTCAATGCCATCCTGATCAAATCTTAAAATCTATCAGTGATGGAGCACACACAACTCTGGAAGACAAGAGGTTCCATTCACTAATTGTTCTCATTGGCAAGAAAGCTTTTCTTAGTTTCAGGTTTGGGTCTCCCTCTGAGAAGTTTCCACCTATTGCTTCTTGTCCTGTCCTCTGGTGCTGTGGAGAATAAATCAACTCCCTTTCCCCTGTGATGGTCCTTCAAGTATTGGAAGATGTTCTTAGCCGTTCCTGGTACAGTTTAGACTCCATTCCCATTATCATCTTTGTTGCTCTTCTCTTCCACCTTTCTAGAGTCTCATCATTTTTTTGGTATTGTAGTGCCAGGACTGGACACAATATTCTTAGTGTGGTCTTACTAGTGCAATAACTTGTGATTTTGATGTTAGCCCTCTGTTGATGCAGGACAATAATCCATATGAAAAAAATAAATCTTGGAATATAATTGATTGCAAGCTGTAGGATGTGGTTGCAGAAAAGGTAAATGCAGTTGTTGGTTACATCAACATAATTTCTGTCAACTAGGCATCAACATGATTTCCAAGTAATGGGAAGTGTTATTTCCAGAATTTCATTTCAGGCCTGTAAGAAACATATGAAGAGGGGCATTTAAGATTATCAGGGCACAAGAAATTATAAAGAGTGATGGAAACTTTGAGTGTCTTTAGCCTTGATAAAAGAAGACTGAGAGGGAATATATAGTAGCTGTAATTTTAAAATACCCGAAAAGTTATTTCATAGAAGAAGGTCAAAGCTGTTCTCTTTCATTCCAGAATAATGGATGTAAACTAGAAAAAAAACCAGATTCTGATTTAATGTTTTTTTTTTAAAAAAGAACCTAATTTCCTAACAGAGTAGTTAATAAAGTGGAATCAATTACCCAGAGAGGGTGGGTGGCCCTTGGCAATATTCCATGCTGCCAGCTGTGAGTATAGCTATCTTTCTACACAATAACCTGACTATAGTGTGAAGCTTAATTTACCCCAAACTCATTACTTCCAAATTTCCAATCAACAGCAATAGTGTAATAAAGCCTGCTTCATCAAAGGGGTGAATTATTTTTGTATGAAGCAGATGGTTGCTCAATAAAATTGTGACCAGAACAATGTTCTGTGGATTAAACTAAGGCCACATCTATTTATTTTTACAGTACAAAGCATCTGCAGTGAGAAGGTACTTAGTGGATATACTATTACCTTTTCTCTGCCAAACAGCATTTTGGAGGATGGCAGTATAATTTTTTTTAAAATATAGTCAAGAAGCAGACTTTAATCCAAAAGGTTTAGATGGGGATCTTTCAGTCTATCATAGTTGGGGGTACAATTCAAGAGTTTGAAGTTACCTTCATGAATTACATACCCTCAGGTCATGCATCTCTAAATAGCAAACTATTTGATACCCAGAGGCAGGGTGTTCTTCATCTCAGATTCCTAGCTGGCAGTTCAAAGAATCCCTTTTTTCTTAAAATTATCTTTGATTGCTCCCAATGCTATATTCCTCTGTTTCCCACTGACTGACTGCCATATTGGGACCAAATATAACCTATGAAAAAAAACTCTCCTGCTTGATATCGAGCAAATAAAGAACCACCACTTAGATACCACTATATATATTAAGGGGGGGAAAATCCACCAAGGATTCTGGATTCATCTCTTTAGTTGATCTGTGATGGCTATTGGGGGCTGATAAAATAAAATAGATCTTTTCATGGGTAACAAATGGGGTTGTCTTGGCATCAGTGTGAGAATGTCACTCTGGTCAGCAAGATGGGCAGCACATAAATTTAGTAAATAATAAAATATAAAACATTACTGTATCTTTACTTGTCCTCACTTCATATTGAAAAATAGTACACAAATTCCAAGAAATTATGATATACTGTTTTCTCCACTATAATGACAAATATTTGTCTCCTGTACAAAAGAAAAGAAAGATAAAAGAGGAACTTGCAAATTCCTTAGGAGGAAGTGCTGCTTGCTTGGTGAATTTAACCTTTTTTTTTTAAATCAGAGAGAAAAAACTTTTTGTAATACATAAACAGGGATTCTCTCATTTCCTTTGTTGTTTACCTTCTTTCCTTTGCCTCTTTTTCAGTCTATTTCATTATGCTCTCTCTCTCTCTTTCCTTTCCATCCAGTTCAACTTCTCTCTCCTCTGATCCCATCTCCATCGTGGCATTTTTCTTCTGTTATTTCTACTAGAAGGAGATAGGAATGCTCACATGTGTGTAATACATTTCTGTGTATGTGAATGGTTTGTATATGAGAGGAAGCATGGTCAGTCTAGGTCAGGGGTAGGCAACCTTGGCTCTTTCATGACTCGTGCCTGGCTCAGGAATTCTGGGAGTTGAAGTCCACGAGTCATAAAAGAGCCAAGGTTGCCTACCCCTGGTCTAGGTAGATGGAGGATCTATTAATTATATAAATAGGATACTTCAGTTTGCAGGCAATTAATTTTAATCAATAGTGATTAATCTACTTACTTATTTATCCTGGTCATAACCTTTTTGAAAGCCTGGCTTCTGGCAGGCATATCTACCCACAGGTGAGTCATACAAACATGTATGTTGCAGAGAAAGAGGTGTGGAGGAATGGTTTAAGTAGAACTGGGTTTCTACTTTCACAAGCAGTCATTGCCCGGGTTGTATATCTATATTTCTAAGATTGTTTCTATCTACCATACTCTTTGTGGGAATATTTTTTAACTTTTCTGATAAATACAATAGATTATGTTCACTTGAAGTAACTTCTGACTAGATTCTATAATTTAAACTGGAAACCCAACAGTTAGTATTGGCCAGTTGTCTTTAATCTCTCTACTTGCTATCTTCACACATGTTGAAGTTCAGCTCCCATAATTTATAGCCCTGGAGAAGGACACCGGGTAGGGGAAGTCTTGAGTAAAATATGCTTCTTAAACCCACTCCAAGATTTAGGTGATGCACTGAAGCATCATGAAGTGATCCCATTTAAGTGATTCAAAATAGGGTAACATTAGAAGTTGATGTCTGAATGGCACAGCAAGATTCTGAGGGGAAGGTAATATCTTTAGCTAGTAAAACAACTTGAGATGTTACTGTCCCAACAATTGGCAAGAGCCTTGAGTTTTGCTTGTGTTGGACAACATTATAACAGCATCAGGCTGTTGCATTTCAGTTTCAGGCTCCAACAACTTACTAGTAGATTGCCAAGTTTGCGATGATGCATCTTGGTCTGGATTGGAATATGGCTTTCCTGATGCCAGCTTAATTCTGACTTACAGTTGTTTTCATATGATATGAGAACTAGTCAATTTGCATTATTTATGATTCATACTTTCTTATCTTGAAGCATTATTGTTGCAATTTATTACTGACTAGTGATTATGATTATAAATATTGATTGGTCTTCCCTTACAATTTATGTCTTTTAGGTAGTTTCTAATCTGTGCAGTTTGGCCTCTTAGCTCAGAATGGTCTGGTTTTTCCAATGCTTCCTTATCAAAAGCTTCATAAAAATCTACTGTGAATTTATGTTACTCATTTGATTCTTTATTAATGAGAATTAATCATGGCTTGACTCAAACCCTCTACTGTGAGAATTAAGTGGAAGTAATTCAAGGTTTTGTTTTCTCTGCCCACATAATATAATGAAATTTATTTCAGAAAATGGCAAGCAGTTGCGAGTTGCTAAATTTGCCATAAAGCAATAAAGGGGATGCTAGAGATTCAAAAGAGACTTCCTTCCAAAATTTGATAACATCCAACAAAGGTCATGGCTAACATACACATAAGTTAGAATATATTTGGGGAGGGCAAGTGGGCAGAATGATAACAGCATCCTTGCAACACAAACCCTGCTCTTTTGGTTCTTGCATTGTGGCATCACACAGATATACAAAACGGGTGAAGCTGGTACCACCAATGCTGTTTGCATTGTCATTTTTTGAGATGGGTGCTACAGAAACCATGTATGTATGTATATCAGATAGGCTCATGACCAAACAACTTCAGAAATATCTTTGTTGAATAGGAGAATGTTGAGCAAACACCATAAAAAAGATCCTACTGGATCATTCACACAGAAAATACTATGTGGAATCACTATCCTAATTCTACTGTGACAAAGTAATACTTCAACACCACTGTTATAAGATGGCAACCATATTCCAAATTTCTTTTCTGAATCCGTGTCCAAACCTGCATAAATCAGAACAGATTCAACCTTCTTCATAGAGACAAAAGCAACCTCGATAACAGCTAAACACTAGCCAAATAAGAGGGTTCCTGGAGTGGTACTATACTGTTTTAAGAGAGTCCAGAGTTTATCACTTAATTAAATTGACCCACAGGTAATCCTTGCATAACTATTACTTTTTCAGAGACCATTTGAAGTTGCAAAGATGCTGAATGAATGGTACTTATGTTTGTTCTTGAGGTTTTGGCCATGGTAGCATCCCCACAGTGATATGATCATAGCTGGCAACTGTAGCTTAGCAACTGGCTTGCATTTACAACAGTTGTAGTGTCCTGTGATCACCGTTTGTGACCTTCCTTACTGACTTCCAACAAGCAAAGTCAATGGGGATGCCAGCAAGGAAGGTTGCAAGTCACTCTGGTAAGTTATTCCTGCTCCCATCTCTTTCCCCCTTGAGCAGCTTCTGAGTGGCAAGATGAGGGCAGACCCGAGCATGCAGGCTGCCACTCACTAGATGGCACTCACACCCCACCATCCATCTCCTGGCTGTTCTATGCTTATACACCAACCACCTGGGCCTACCTGCATTCATGATGCACAAAGCTCCCCCTCCTGCGTCTTCCCCCACTTTGTATCACTCACCTGCTCACTGGCCTGCTTATGAGCTGCCTAAGGAAAGACATGCTATGGCTGGAACTTGCGACTTCCTGCCAGCTTCCCCATTTGCCGATTGAAAGCTGGCAGGAAGTCGCAAGTCCTGGTCATGTGCAGCCCTTGCTTAATGACCCATGGCAATTGCTTAACAATGACAACTGGTCCCTCTGGAATTGCTAAGCAATGCAATCATCCGACATCACATTTTATGCTCAAATTGCTTAGTGATGGGAATTCCTGTTCCACTTACCAAAGCTAAGCAAGGACTACATATTTTACCTATGTTTCATCGGAAACAACTTATCTTATAAGTGCATGGAACAAGGCACTAACTCAGGTGTGTCCGACCTTTTGATTTGCCTGGGCTGCATTGAGTGAAGAGGAATCATCTTGGACCACATATAAAATATATAATATAGTTAATGTATATACTGTATATAACAAACTTGCTTTATTTTTAAATAATTTTTTAGAAAATCTTGTGGGGCTGTATTACTAGCTATCTAAGGCCAAATGCAGTCTGTGGGTCACAGATTGGACACACCTGCAGTAACTGTACAGCTAGAACTGGCTACTGCTATTTTCTATTTTATGTGACATTTTCAAAAGCCTTTTCTTTGAGGTTTTCCCTGCATTCTTTTTTTAAAGAATCCATTGTTCCTAGTGAGACAGATCAGTTCGAGCAGCCCTAAGATTGATTGCATACCAGAAGGCTGACGATTGGTAGTGTGTGTGGAGCAAAGGACACAATGGATGCAATGGCACAACAAAGAATAGCAATAGAAATTTTAAAAAGCTGAATGCTGTATTATAAAATATTGTTTCCTTCTTTGTAGCCAAGTCATTGTTTATTTTCAGTACCTAACCTGCCTCGAGAGATGTCAGCAGGGAAATAGATGCACTTCTTTTCTTTTTTTTTAAGTAAGCTGCTCGTTCTAATCTGCACACACTTAATTCGTCCTGCTTTGCATGCTGCTCCATGCTGTCTTCTTCTTGCCATATAAGGACTCTGTGGCATCTTCCCGCAGCACCCTGCCTCTCTTGAAAACAGCCCAAAATGGCTTTGTTATCTTCCATGTCTATGCTTTAGGCCCCACTCTGATCTGGCTTGTACAGTATGTACCACAGCATCCGTTTCCTTCATTCATGCCTTCCTGCAGGTAAGTCAAATTCAGGTTCTTCACTTCTTTCTGCATCTCCTGAGAGGATTCTCTTTATTTAATGCCCCTTCTATTGTTGCTGCTTCACCCCCCACCCCACCCCTCTATTCTCAGACAAATAAAAGGAAGAGAATGAATAAACAATTCTGTTTGGAGATTTTTTAAAAAAAAAATGTGATGCATTTAATGGCAAAACAAAGCAAACGTGTCTATTGGAATTCTGTTTAAAATATTCTCCATATAGAATCCATAAGAGAATCCTCAAATGTCTCTTTTGCACCTTCTTTGTTTTCCTTAACATGTTCTAGGAATTCACAGCAGAATGCTGTATGCAATATTTTTACTGTAAAAAGGAAGCCGTGTGTTTGTTGCGGTTTGCATTATGATTCCAGCTATAGCTGGACTCTGTGTATAACTCCATACATGGTTCAGTCATTGGGTATGTAGCTGCAGTATATGCAGGGATGATTCATGGCACTTCATTCGGAATATGCAATTTCTGTATAAGTTTTACCTGTGTTTATTTTATCTTTCATTTTTTTATACTTGTATACTAGATTTGGGTCACAGAAATAGAAGCAAAACAAAAAGGACACTCCTGGTGAAAATAGCATTGTGCTACTATCTCTGTTAAGGATTAATCTGAGTGAACTGCTTTGTTGATGACATGGTGTTGGGTCTTTTGCTCTACTTAGAATTGTCAGGTCTACAGATTCTCAATCCAGGGATCACATCTGGGAATGGAAGAGTTTACTGCCACTATGATTTAAAAATCAAAAGCACCCAGAGTGATGTGTAGCTTACCCCTCCTTTTTCACACATATTAAAAGGTATACTTCTTCCTCATGTCTGAGAATTCACCTGTTGGTCATTCAATCTGTTGGCCTGAAGGAGAAAGACAGAACAGGCAACAGAATAAAGTATATGAAAAAAACTAATACTGGAAAAAAGGGGGGGCACTAAAAAAAGAGGAGGGGGGATGAGACATTGAGCCTTGGGATAAAATAATGTTCACATCTTGATTTTCTGGTTTCTTGCCCAAGATTAAATTGTTTTCCATAAGTCCTCAAAAAAATTAATATTCAAGCTATGTGCAAATGTCCAGTGACGCACAGTTTAGCCTGGATTGTATTTAGTCTGCCATGGTTATTTAGAAAGCTTTATAGTTGGGCCTCCACGACCTATCCTTTCATGCACAGTAACATATGTGGTGTGTGGGGGAAATGCTGATGTGATAGATCAGTAGTATACAAATGGGTATAGATCTGAAAGAAAATCTGCATCTCTCTTGCTTTTTCCCATTCTCTTGGCTCAATATAAAGCTTTATTCAGGATTGGCCTTACCATGAGGCAAAGCCAATTTGGTTCAAGGTGGTCTATGTGTAAGTGGAGGGGGAATGGGAGGGGGGAGACTCCACAAGGACCCAGTGTGTGGAAATTGGTTATGGTTCTAGTGTGTATGTATTTTGATTGCTCTAGATACACAGAAATCATGGAGTGCCATGTTGGAGGGAAGAGACCCCAAAAGATGTAACAGGCAGACAGGAGAGTAGGTGAATGAGCGTAAGAGAACAATGTTTAACCATTATACTGTTTTTACATAATTGTGTTTTGTATTTTGGGATATTGTTTAATAGGTTTTTCTTACACAGTCAAGAATAGTGCACGTGTAATCAATGTATTCTATTACTTTTACATGCAACATGTACAGCATTTACCTAATCAATCAAGATTTTTCATATAACTGAATATGGTGGATTAGGGTCCCTTTGCAAGCAAACTTAAGTTTCCACAAAATGTCTCCTGAATTCTGGATCTTTAATTAGTATTATATTCAATTCCATTATCTTGTGACAACTTCTGCTGCCTAATTTGTCATTACTGTAGAGACAGCATTTCAAAGTAGACTAAGAAAGAAGCAAAGTTTTTGAAGGCAAGCCTAGACATTACGTGCAGGGGATTGAAATATTACTCTTTTTGTGGTGTCAAATAAGGTTTGAAAATATTTGGGAACTCTTTGACAAGATCCAGAAAATAAATTATGCTGAAGCCGCAGACAGCAGAACTAATTGAAGTCTGCTTAGCATTTGTCTCTTTCAGATCAAAATTCTTCCGAACAATTATATTGGTGGGGAAGGAAGGAAGGAAGGAAGGAAGGAAGGAAGGAAGGAAGGAAGGAAGGAAGGAAGGAAGGAAGGAAGGAAGGAAGGAAGGAAGGAAGGAAGGAAGGATCAATGAATATTTGCCAATCATTTCTACCAAAGAAGGTCATGGGAGAAAATTGGCATCTGTGTCATTGATCCTAAATGTACCATTTATGAAACCACGTTCAGACAGTTAAATTTATATGCAGAATAATAAAACTGAACTGGAAAACATAAAACATAAAAACACTTCACATTTTATTGTATTTGCAAGTGGTCTTTCGTGAACATTTCATGAACATTACAGAATATAGAATACAGAATAACAGAGTTGGAAGGGATATTGGAGGTCTTCTAATCCAACTCTCTGCCCAAGCAGGAGGCCCTATACCCAGCAGTGGGATTCAGCCAGTTTGCACCACTTCGGCAGAACCGGTAGCTAATTTTTTGTTGCTCAGGTCCAGAACGGACTTCCGGAAGCAGCATCCAGACAGAGAACTGGTTGTTCACATATTTGAATCCCACCACTGCTTACACCGTTCCAGATAAATGGCTATCCAATCTCTTCTTAAAAACCTCCAGTGTTGGAACACCCACAACTTCTGAAGGCAAGCCGTTCCACTGATTAATTCTCACTGTCAGGAAATTTCTCTTTAGTTCTAAATTGGCTCTCTATTTGATAAGTTTCCATCTGTTACATCTTGTCTTGCCCTCAAGTGCTTTGGAGAATAGATTGTCCCTCTCTTCTTTGTGACAGCCTTTCAGAAATTGGAAGACTGTTATCATGTTACCTCTATCCTTTCTCTTTGGTAGATTAGACATACCTGGTTCCTGCAACATTCATTATATGCTTTAGCCTCCAGACCCCTAATCATCATTGTTGCTCTTCTCTGCAATCCATGAACCAAAAAATTCACAGCTGGACATACCACACACCCTTGTGCCTGAATACAAAATCTCTATTAGCATGGTGACAAACTTTAGATCATTTTCATGTGCCCCCTCCCCCTTTATGGCACTGGGCAGCATAACTAGAACATGAGCTTACAATTGTATATGTATCATGAAATATTATTTGGCTTTGCTAACTGGGGTATGCATTTGTTTATATTTATGGAAAGAAAAAAAGTTATGTAGATGGGAAGAATCAAAGAGAAGTTCATTGAGTTCCCAAGTACACTTCCCAAATGCAGATATGATTGGAAATACAGTTATGTGTTAAAATTAAATTTTTCAATTCAGAAGTTGAAAAGGTATAATAATTAGTAAAAAGCACATTATTTTAGGGAAAATCACTTGCAAAAATGTGCATATGGTATAAAAGCAACATATGCAATAAAGCTATTGTAAAGGACTTTAGCTAAAAAAAAAAACTTGGGGGAAGGAAGGCACTTCATTTACAACCAGAGGCTAGAGATTGTGTCCCTGCAATGTCCCCAATTCTTTTTGACCTGAGCAATGTTCTGTATTGTGGTGATCTGGCACTGACATGGCACTCAAAGGGCCAGAGGAAGACAGAAAAACAATGAAGGTCCTAAGCTATTGATTTTGGCTGACCAGGTGTTGATTTAAATGTTTTTGAATGGATGGATGGATGGATGGATGAATCTGTATGAGAAACTTAACCCAGCACTTGAGAATTTTGTCTAAATACTCACGTCCAACCCCCTACCTCTGAGCAACCCCCTCTCCCTCAATGTTGATAGAGGCAGAATTGTTTTGGAAGAATGGGGAAAGGACTCTGCCAGTCATTAACCATTTTATTACCAGCTTGTGTGGCATAGCACAAACATCTCGGAGTCCTGTTGGATTGGAGAAGCATACAGTATATGTGAAATATATGAAATAAATAATTTTTCAACCTAGTTGGCCGTAGTTATGTATGTGTATTTAGAGATGGCTTGAGATTCTTTTTAGTGGGATGTCCATCTTCAGACTGGTCCACAGAGATTCACCCACATGCATGCATATATGAATCTGTTCTTCATAAAATGTACTTTTCATATTCAATGGATCTGTTCATCATAAAATGTCTTCATCTGGTAAGAGTTCTGCATGTGACCTAGTATAAGAACTAATTTGAAACAGGAGATGTCCTAATCTAATTTTCTTGGAACATCACTTCATGCTGAAAAAAAACACAGCCAATAATAATAATAATAATAATTATCACAGTTTCTGAATCAACAAGGGGAGATGTTTTATATGGTATTATTGCACACAATTTAATTTTGTTTTTGTTTTATTTTGAATGTTCATTCCAGACAAGGAACACTTGTACGTTAGAATCACAAAGAAAATCAAGAGCACTGAACAATCCAAAAATTACAAATCAACCAGTGATATAGAAACTAATACTCTGAACAAATCTATTCCTCTAGTTTCTCAGAAAATTAGATCTCTGAAAAATATTTCTATTTTTACCTCATTGTTATTCATTTAGAAAGTTTTTATGTCAGGTTTGAAGTTACGCTGTTGTTACAAACAGGCAGAGGAGGCAATGATACGTTATTCTTTTCTTTTTCTATTATACTTCCTTCCATTTCTTTGCAGTGTCTCTGATTGCCTATACAGGTAGTCCTCAAGTCATGACCACAACTGAGCCCAAAATTTATGTTGCTAAGTGAGAAATTTGTTAAGTGAGATTTGCCCCATTTTGTGATTTTCTTACCATATCTGTTAAGTTAATCACTGCAGTTGTTAAGTTAGTAACACGGTTGTTAAGTGAATCTGCCTTCCCCATTGACTTTGCTTGTCAGAAGGTTGCAAAAGTTGATCACATGACCCCGGGACACTGCAACCATCATAAATGTGAACCAGCTGTCAAGTATCCAAATGTAAATCAGGTGACAATGGGGATGCTACAACGGTCATAAGTGTGAAAAATGGTCATTTTTTTCAGAGCCGTTGTAGCTTCAAATGGTCACTAAATGAACTGTTGTAAGTCGAGAACTACCCTTACTCCTCATCTGAAAAAGGGCCATGTGAAGAGTTATTTCATAATGTCTTCCCTTGAAATTTAATCATAACATAAGAAACCAGAGAGGCTGAAGACCTTTGAGAGATGATTGTACAATGAAAGATTGGACACTCAACCCTCCCCACTACATCCAATCATGATAGCATGTCAGTATTTTTTTTCTTTGAAAAATAGTGTGAAATCAATGCATATTTTTCCAAGAGGTTGAATGAGAAAATTTGAGAAAAGAACTGAAGAAATATTTGGTGCAGTAAGCCACCAGAGAAGTTTGTAAAATTAGCACTGATAATATTTTTTATCTATCTGTATGCTTATAACTCATAGAATTTAGTATTCATCCATTTGTAACCATCCTGTTGATAGAAGAAGCTGGAGATTGTGATGTGGGTCATCTAAACCAGGGTGGAACAGTTCAGACAATGGGAATGTAGCTTAACCTCCCAACCTTCCTGAGAGATAAAAAGGACATTTGGTGATATGGTGACAACTTTAGCAAAGACAAGAACATTTTTGGACCAGAAAGTTAGCTTTTGTTGGGAATGAGAATAGGAGATTCCTGGGAAGCAAATCCCTGCTGAACTTTGGCCATTTTGCATCATATGTTGTTCATAAAATTTTTGGGTGACACAAAACTGGGGAGTAGGGATTGCTAACACCCCAGAAGGCAGGCTCAAGACTTTAAAAGATCTTGATAGACTTGGACATTGGGTCATATCCAACTAAACCTGGTTCAGGAGTGAAAAATGGAGGGTTAGCCACTTAGTCAGGAAAAACTAGAGGCAAGATAAACTGTACTTGGCTTAGCAATAGCACTTCTGAGAGGGATATGGATATCTTGGTAGACCATAAACTAAGCATGAGCAAGTAATGTGTTGCAACAGCCAAAGGGGATAATGCATGGGCTGCATTAATAAAGTCATGGTGTCAGGGTCACAGAGAATGATAATATCGATAGTACCAGATAAGGAGCTTGAAGACTAAATCCTATGAATAACAATTAAAGGAACTGGGTACATTTAGCCTAAAGGAGAGAAAGATATGGAGACTACTTGATAGCAATCTTCTAATACTTTAAGGGTTGTGATAGGGAAGTAGGTGTAGATTTATTTTCCATAGCATCTGAGGTTAAGAAAAGAATCAGTGGGTGAGAGCTTCACACAGGGAGATCCAAACTTGCAATAATAACACTTAGCAATAGCATTTAGACTTATATGCCACTTCACAGTGCTTTGTAGCCCTCTCTAAGCAGTTTACAGAGTCAGCATATTGCCCCCAACAATCTGGGTCCTCATTTTACTGACCCCGGAAGGATGGAAGGCTGAGTCAACCTTGAGCCGGTGAGACTCAAACTGCCGAACTGCTGGCAGTTGGCAGTCAGCAGAGGTAGCCTGCTGTACTGTATTCTAACCACTGCACCACCAGGGCTCTTCATAATAAGAAGGAATATCGTTTTGCTGTTGTCCAAATCTGTATAAAGGTAAGATCAGTTTTGTAAACTTGCTGATCCATTAATGGATTTGTTTTCTTTCTCTGTCTTTCATAAGGTCAACCCAAATAAAAACGTACTCTTGGGACAATGCCCAGGTTATTTTGGTCGGCAATAAATGTGACATGGAAGAGGAACGTGTAATCTCTGCTGACAGAGGCAAACATTTAGCAGAGCAACTTGGTAAGAAAAATCCTGACAGCAGGGAATTCTGCAACCATTCTGTAGAAGGTTTGCCCATCCTTCTCCTCCATATTTGTCTGGATAGAACCTCTGGAAAGGGTTTATACATTTATAATGTAATGTACCTAGTTCTCTTGATAGCCAAAGAAAATAAACTAAAAAAAATATGGCTGTCAAAATAGATCAAACAGAATCTTCCAATATATATCAAGCTAGTTATTTGAGATTGAAATGATTCTGACCTTCTATGCCATCCTGTGCTATTTTTTAAAATGGAATACAGTGTGTAATAAAGATGCCAGATAAAGAGATATTGAATGTCTGAGGGAAAATTCCATATAGTTGGGTGCGGGAGTATTTGGAGAATTTTCTCCTCCCATAAATAGTTGTCTAGTACTTAACCTTCATCAGAAGAACTCTAATCCCATTCAACAAGTATAGTAGAGGAAGCTTCTCAGTATAGATTTGTATTCTTCATCTAATGGAGGATTGATAGCAGAAGTGGTGGAACTTGTGTTCTTGTCCTCATTTTCCCCAGTGGATTCTAATTGCTGAGGAGGTCATAATGCCTGAATGCTACCTCTTGCCCCAATTCTGGCCAACTTCTATTTAACAAAAGAGCTTTGATATCTATCAATATTTCCTTGCGAGAAAGGGAGGTTTTGAAAATGGTGTTGATCTGCCCACTCTTCAAGAAGTTTATCCTAGATTCAGTGAATATGAATAACTCCCATTCTATCTCCACCTCCCCTTCTTGGAAGGGTAAGAGAGAAACTGATATAGCTGCAGTTACGGCAAGCTTTGGCGGCTACAGATGATTTTAACTACTGAGAATCTAGTTGGAGTGAAGAGGTGCACATATATAATATAGTACATACAAGGAGACTTTGTTTAGCGACTGTTTGCAGTTACATTGGTGATGAAAAAGTAACTTTATGATCAGTCCTTGAATTTATAAACTTTGCAGACCTGTAAAGCAAAAGACATCTGAAGGAAGATCGCAAGCATTAGAGTCCTCTCGGTGAGAGGGGTGGCAGAGAAACAAACAAACAACAAACAAACAAACAAATAAACAAACAAATAAATAATAAAGCACAGCTGCAGTTTCACAAGCTATGTAAAAATGAAGGTGACCAACTTTAGAGAACTCAAAAACATGCATACTAACCTTTGCAATCCTTGATTTCATCTAGTGAAAATATTTATTCCCTATTGAAGAGCCAGTTTGGTGTAATGGATAAGGCAACAGGCTAGAACTCTGGGAGATTGGGAATTCTAGTCCCACCTTAAAGCACGAAGCCAGAGGGAGGATCTTGGGCCAGTGTCTCTTTCTTAGCCCTAGGAAGTAGGCAATAGCAAATCTGTCTAAAATTTTGCCAAGAAAACTGCAAGGGCTGGTCCAGGGTGTCAACAGGAATTAACAATGGTGTGAAGATATCCCCTTATCCCTAATGCGTTGGTGCATAACTTTAGATATAAAGGAAAATAATGCTCTGGAGTCTATCTGGATGTGAATGTAAAACCTGTCAGTGCTTCTGTACACAAATCACATCCTTACTTAAGATTATGCAAAGCCAACTGCACAATCTGGGGGTAAGACACAGCTTCTATAAAGATTTGCTAGCAGGAGTTACATATGTCATTACAGTTCTGAAGTCCTTTTTATCTGTTCAAATCCAGAGCATTGTCTTACCCTCTAATATGGATTTTGGATTTCATGACAATATAATCTAGATCAGGGATCCCCAACCCCAAAGTCCATGGACTGGGACTCGGCAAAAACATGCTAGAAACCGGGCCAGTCAAACAAGCAAAGCCCCATTTACAGGATGCAGGAAGCACATGAAACTACATCCCCTCCAGTCTGCGGAAAAGCCTCTCTCCACAGAGCTAATCCTTGGTGCCCAAAAGGTTGGGGGCTGCTGATCTAGATGCATTCCATTGTTATCTCTCTACTTTCCCACAAAGATCTGAACTAATAAGAAATTTATGGAGCTGGCTTCTTTCTCCTAGTCACGTGGGAAACCAATATGTCAATCATTGTTTTAGCTAGTCCTCAATTTACAATCACAATTGGGATTAGAATTTTTGGGCATACTATGTGACCACACCTGATTTTACAACTATCTTTATGACAGTTATTAAATGAATTATGACATGAAACAAATCCAGCTTCCCCAATGGGCGTTTTTTGCCAGAAAAACTGCCAATAAAGGTCACAAATTGCAATTATGTGATAGCAGCAGGGCTTTTTTTTCTCATAAAACACCAAGAACGGAGTTCTGGCACCTTTTTTGGATGGAACCTTATAGGGTAGGCAAGATGGGTTGTATAACGTGTGTGAGTTCTGGCACCTTTTTTTTTTTTTTTTAGAAAAAAAAGCACTGGATAGCAAGATCCTCTAACCCAGTGGTTCTCAACCTGTGGGTCGGGACCCCATTTGGGGTCGATCGACCATTTCATGGGGGTCGCCAAGCAAGGCTGTCCGCCATTTTTTTGACCGCCATTTTTTCCCCCTTTTCCGGTGGGTGCCTTACTTCCCTTGGGCTGGGCCAGCTGGTGGTCGGCCTGCTCCATCTCTGCCGCTTTCCAGCTATGCCTCGGCCGGCGCAGGGGGCGGAACCACGCATGCGCGGCGCTCCCGGGCAGGGAAAGTCCTCGACTTACGACCGGTTGGGTAGTCCTCGACTTACGACCGGTTTAGTCCTCGACTTACGACCGGTTTAGTCCTCAACTTACGGCCGGTTGGGGTCGCGGCATTAAAAAGGTTGAGAACCACTGCTCTAACCAATCATAAATTTGGTCTGGTTGCCAAATGCCCGAATTACAGTCATGTATTTGCAGGGTGATGTGACAGTGTGCAATGGTTGTAAGTGCAAATACAGCTAGTAATTCATTTTTTCTGAAGCTATTGTAACTTTTGGACCATTATTTAATAAATACTGTAAGTGGAGGACTAACTATATATTACATTTACCTTACTGATTTCCTTAGTTCTTTCATTTCCATTACTGTTTTAAGCTGCAATCTATAAACCTTACTCAAAAGAGAGGGGATTAAAGTTTGGTGATATCAGTGTTTTTGGTCTGTTTCACTAGGTTTTGAGTTCTTTGAGACAAGTGCCAAGGACAACATCAATGTCAAGCAGACTTTTGAACGGCTTGTGGATATCATCTGCGACAAAATGTCTGAAAGTCTGGAGACAGATCCTGCTATTGCTGCTGGTAAACAGAACACAAGACTAAAGGACACCCCTCCACCACAACAACCCAACTGTGGCTGTTAATAACATCATTGTCAACCAAGGCAACTCCAGTGTGTTCTTTGGCCAATAGAGTATTTACATAGGTCTATATGCCTTTATTTATAATGTCTTACTGGTTCATTTCAGAGGAGTATACCTCTTCTTTAATGTCCACTCCTGGTAAAAGATGTATTCAGAGTTACAAATGTGTAAAGAAAGGACACTCTAATTCCTCTGCATTTGGCCTCAACACTTAGATGGCTGCTTGTCTTCTCTGTGGTCTTTCCCTTTCTTCCTTCTAAATATATCGCTGCCTCAGATGGTGCTGTGATGACTTCAGTCACAAATTCTGTCTGGTTTTTATTCTTCCATCATCCATTTTTAGTTATTGCTATTTATTCCAGGGCAATGAGCAAGTAGTTCAGAAATATGACTTCTATTATTTAGCATTCTGGATCAACGTAAAAACTGCTGAAGTGTAACAATGCAATTCTGCAATTGCAACCATAAGTAGTCCCCAACTTATAACGACAATTGTGAGCAGCAAATGCTAAGTGATGCAGTCGTTAAGGGAGTTGTGTCTGATTTTATTAACCTTTTTCCCACAGTCATGAAGTGGGAAATTAAGTAAATCTGGCTTCTCCCATTGTTTTTGCTTATTGGAAGCCCTCTGGGAAAGCCACAAATGGTGATTAGGTGACCGTGGGAAACTACAATCATCATAAACACATGCCGTTTGTCAAGTGCCTGAATTTTGATCACCTGACTGCAAGGACACTGGGACAGTCGTAAGCGCAAAGACCTGTTCTGACTTTGAATGGTCGTTAAACAAATAGTTGTAAGTTGAGGACTACCTGTATATTATTTAGATAACTTGCCAGAAGATGAGTGGCACCATGTGGCAGGGATCTGGCACTTTTAGAGAAATCATATGGTGTCCCTAATTAATTACAGGCATGCCAGGCTCTCATTTTCATTATAAGTGAGGTCTCCTACTCAGAGCCAAGTTTCACAAGTTCAGCCATAGGCTTTGCAAAAACCTGCTGCCTGCCTATTTCTAACTGGATTTTTTTGATCATCAACACTGATTGTTTGGCAAGGTCCCATCCATCATTAGACCAGAACTTGTCCATACAGTCATTCTGAAGCCTTGGGTGCAACTCCCAGGATCCCTCCCAAAGTTTCCATCATATTGATTCTTAATGTGACTTAATTAGAAAATTATTAAATATTATACATCTAGGGCAATTCCATTGCTTGCATATGATTTTCATATACAGTATTATTTTCTTTCACTATCATTTCCTACATTATCATTTTCATTTTCATTCATTTAAAATGATGTCAGATTTTAATTTTTGTTCTAGTTGCCCATTTCTTTGCTCTGCTCCACCAATTCACTGTAGTTCACCATGGATACCCAGGTAAAGTGGACTCATAACCAGACACTATTGCACAGTCCTTATTTAGATCACCTTTATGCAATTTTAACTCAGTTTTGTTAAGAAAAACCAATATATATTCTGTACTGATCACATGGAGAGGATTGTTAAGAAAGATAGACAGATTGAAGGAGGTTTGTATGAAGCAGACAAAATCTTGTTTAAATTGTCAATGTGATTCAGAAAATTGATCCAATTTTATTCCAATACTCAATCAAATAAATTACATTTATTCAAGTTAAATTTTGGAAACCATTTGGAGAAAGTTTCCAAATCATCTGAAAAGATTTAGAGAATTCCAGTCTGATTCAAGTAGAACTGACTGTCCTGTTTCATTTGGAAAACAAATTTAATTTAGATGTCCATACGTGAATAATAAAATGTAACATGTTATTTTTCCCCATAGTACCTCTTCTCATTAGAGAAAAGGAGAAAGCAAGATTCTGCATATTATCTCAGGGGATTTGATTTGGAGCATTTCTTAAAAAAACAAATTAAAAATAGGGATTCACACTATCATATGAAATGCACAATAGTGCATCTAGAAAGCAGGTGCTGCCCCCTACTTGCACTATACAAAATATTTTAAGATTTCCAATACAGTTTGTATGTTTGTTTCCATATCAGACATAGACATATAAAATTAATGCAGTCAATCTTTAAAGGGCTTAGCAAGTTCATTCAAAACAACTCTTTACAAGTACATATAATACCTGAGTGATGAGATGCTGCAGATAATAATACAAATAGCATCAACACATAAGGAACATAATAAGGGGAAAGTGATTTAGATGTCTTTTCATATCAGTTTTATATATATATGGAATCTATGATCTTTAAATACATTTTTATATTGTCCCTATGGAATATACTTGGTCATGAAAGAGTAAATCATTAAACCTTTTAGTTTTCTAAAAGTGCAGCCAAAAGTTACCAGCATGATGATGCTGAAGATATCTGCAGGGATCCTGTTTTACAGTGGTAGTCATTTATTAATTGATTAGTCTTACAGCCATATCAAAAACTGTCACAGTAGATGTGCATCTCATGTTTCATTGCCACAGAAGCTCTCCTACAAGCTTAGGTCAGCAGCTCCAACATTTCTTTTTTCCTTTATGTTGGCCATTACATGGTTATAAAACATTGTGAGGACCATCACATAGAAACAAGAGTCAGCAAGGCAGTAGCTGTGACTATAATGTGTCCATGGAACTCTTATGTTTTTAAAGACCACCCTTATAATTTTTATGTGATACATCTATTCTAAAGAAATATGATTATAGTGGAGACTCTTCTGTTGAATAACTATATTTCTGATTCTTAAAACTAGATTCCCTATTTCTCATGGGAAAGTCATTTTTCTGTTCTTATAAAATTTTGTTTTCCCTTTCCATTCCACTTTCATTAATATCATCGGGAGCTCCATAAAAAGGTCTTGACTGAATAATTAGTTTTTAGCAATAATTTGACCCTGAATTGTGATTATTTTCTTCTAACTTTTAAGAAGATTATATGAATTTGGATGGTTTCTGATTACTATTATTATTTAACAACACTAGTAGCAACAAAATATTCAACAATCACAAAAATAAACTATATCAAATGATTATGAAATCTCTGGATGAATTTACCAGGACAATGTGCCAAATATTTTAATTATAGTCCCCTGTGCCAAGATATTTACTTCACACTATTTTAATTAGTTGTCTTTCTGGAAGTAGGAAGCAATTTTATCTCATCCTGCATGTTCCATCTTCACCACTACATTGGGTCAAAAGCCTTCAAATTAGTGTGGCTCCCAAATAAATATTAGATGTTTATCATTCTTCAATACATCATATTTTAAATATTAATTAAATTCCAGGTTGATCAATCAAGAGTAATAGATGGAAGTTAAAAGCATAGTTAATTGCAAGAAAACACCTTCCATATATCTGATTGTTGTTGCTACAGAAGGAAAATAAGATTTAACCCAATCTATCCCATGTATAGATGAATTTCTAGAATTTCTGGCCAACATAACCTTGGATGCATATTATTAGTGTAAGCATATCTATTTTGGCCATGCTTATTTATATATGTGTGACATATTGTGTGACATATATATACATAAAAGTACCCTTACTACTAGCTTCTCTTTTTTTCTTTCCCACTTCAGATTGGTGCCCAGATAATTAAAATGTATGTATCTGGAACTAAACTCCTTAAATGCTAAGAGATTGTTACAAAAACATGCAAATACACAATAAAGGGTATTTGGACTTTCAGTGTCCATACTTTTTATATAGTTCAGGCAACCCTTACACTCCTAATACTGTCTTCTTCTTGTCTTAATTCGGCCAAATGTTTCAGAGCATCCTTTGATTTTGGCCTCTCTGGGCCCATTAATATATTTCTTTAGCTGGAAACTATGTTGTGGAGGAGGAGAATTTTACTCTAGAGTAAGTGCAAAAATCTAATTCAAATCAAGACCTAAGAGAAGGGGAGGGGAAATTAAATTTTTGTTCCCCACCGTGATCCTGACTTGACCACCAGTTTCCTGCAATTTATATTGCCAAGTGACAACTTTGGGCCAGGATAAACTACAGCACAGGGGCTGCATTCAGGGTCTACATTCAGACTAGAATGTAGAAATTAGCTGTTTTTTAAAAAAGTAAATGTAGGTTAGACTTGATGGAAGCAGTAAATATGTGTGTAGGTTGTGCCACTTCAGCCTGTAGGTGGAGGCTTTTATATGCATGATATTTACATTTTTTCCTAATATACATAATCTGGTATGCAACCTTCTGAAGTACAGTATATGCATTCTATGTACAAGTGACATTCATTTCAAAGAAGGGTATAATCCACAGGATAATATCTTCTTTTCTGTAAATAAAGTGCAGGCTGTTGATTCATGTAAAAGTTACAGACCAAACTAAAATTTCCTCTATCATTAGTTGAAACAATAGGAATGAGTTTACTGCTGTTGTTCCATGATTCCTACTGAATCAACTTTCTTTGGATATATCGGATCTTTTAAATGCACTAAAAATCATTTAAGAAGATTACAAGATTACAAAAATCAAATCAAAGTTTAGAAAACCAATATTTTGCTTCTTTATTGTTATGGATTCGAGGTGGGGATTGAGTGAGGAAAAAAATGGAAAGAACAACGTTTAATCAAGAAATTTAATTAGGGAAATTACAGTAGATCACATTCTTAAGTGTTTTGCTACCTGCATGAGCAAAATTTTCTTGATTAAATATACTTTTGTAGGTGTTTTTACCACAGATTTGTGAGTCAAACACACTATATTGTCCATGAACACATAACTCAAACAGAATCTATCAAAGGTCTCACACGTCTTATCAATAAATTGATAATTTGGGGTTTAAACTCACTTTATGAAATCACAAATGCGCTTTGTCCTTTTGTGTGCCATTAATTTAAGATAGCACATAAACAAAAAGCAAAAAACCTTATATATAAACTGTTTGCTTGATGTCCAAAATGCAGAATAGTTTGATCTGTCCTTTCTGTCAAAATATTTCCTTTCTCTTACTGCAATGTATGTGACTGTTAATGGAACCATTTATACTTTCATACTTATACAGAGGGCTTTTCCAAATGATTAATAATGCAATGGAACATATTTTCTATAGGATTAATTATCTATGCTGGTAAAGTGCTTCTTGCCAGGATTGTATATTTCCCTGACATTCAAGAAATTACTGTTCCTGGAAAACTGAGATTCTTTTTGCCAGGCTATAGTGCTGCCTGAATTACAAGTATATATGTACCATAGATTCCTATATGATCATGCTAATGACATCACTAAAGAAGAGTGGCACAGGTAACTTACTGCTATGGGTGGTAAGTTTGATTGGTCCATTGCTAAGGTGAGAAAGAGAGAACTTCCAGAAGAGCTAGAGCTGATTAAACTCTTCTCCCCAATTCACTGCAAATATTTAGACCTTGCTTTAAAAGTTCTTCATGGACTTTCCCTTGCCATTCTGAAATCATGTTCACTTCATATAGCTAATCCCTAATTGGGAAGACCTGATCATGCTTTCATCTTTCTTTAATATTCTCCTCCATTTTAAGTGAAATGGTTTTGCATTATTACGAACTGAATTAGCCTTCAATATATTGCATGGTGCAGCGTCCCTTGACCTGACATCTTTCAGAGGTGTTCGACTACAGCTACCATTCACCAGGAAGCAAGCATGCTGGCTGGTGAGTTATGGATATTGTAGCCCAATGCAACTAAAGGGCACCTGGTCAGGGACAAGTGACATGGAACACTACCTGAATAGCTAGATCTACAGTATGTGGCCTTTCCAGAGTTTGAGTCTGAAAGATTAGATTTTTCTTTCCGGTCAGCTCAGCTCTGATACATCCAGCTGTACTGCCTGCACCTTACTTATTTTAAGAATGAAGTGCTGTGGTGCACTATGCTCACTGGAGTTTGCTCCTAACTTGCAACCATCTTGGAATGTCATATTTTCTAGGAAATGTAACGGTGGTGCAAGATTCATGTCCGTTGATGCTATTTTTGTCAATCACAGTTATTAGAGCTAGTTTTTAATGATAATATAATGTAGATTGATGTTTTGTTTTTCCTGTTAAGTACCAATATATTTTCATTTGAATATTGATCAAATGATGTAATTGCTTCTGTGATGGCAAAATCTACATATATCCCCCCCCCAAGTTGCGCTAGAGAAATCCAGTAAAATCTGGACTGAACTCTGAATTATCCTACACAAACCACGTTGAACTGTCCTCAGCTTGAACTTTTGTCTGTTGACACAAGCCTGTGGCAACTATGAATGTTCATTTTGTCAAACCAGTGCCATTATGGAATGACAAGACCCCGAGGGTCTTTTTGTAGATTTTGCTTGTAATTGATATGGGCAGATTCTCATATATTTGTATGTATATTAGAAAGGCCAAAAACATTCACATCTCAGGTAGCTTTGGTTACTCATAAAGCATACATTCGTTCAGTTGATAGGTTACTAAAAAGTTTAGGACAGGGGTGGGCATTGTGCCATATATACCCCTCCAGATGTTGAACTCCAACCTCCAATCAGACCTGTCTAGCTTAGATAATGATAAGACATATTGAAAGTCACAGGAACATGGCCAATCTTGAATCTGTAGCCAATAGAACAGTTTCCCCAATAAAGCAAATAGCTTTGTACTAACAGCTTTGGGAATCAGAAATACTATGCTGAATTCCAGCATTATAATTCCCATAATTATAGCTGGCCAATGTTGATTTATTTCATGTAAATAGGTCAGTCATATTTCATACCCATCCCCCACCTCCCATAGGTGAATAGGGATTTTTTTTAGTTTTACATTTGAAAGACTTGAATTCAAAATGCTCAGTTCAGGTTAAGAGAACTTTGGTTTTATCACTGTTAAAGCTTATTTACTGTATGTAAATGCTCAAGTCTCACTTTACCAAATATATTTTATTTTTCATGCCAACTCATTCTTAGTTTAGTGGTGACAATCTCTGTATAGTTCCATTCCCCTCCTTTTCTTCTCTCCTCTTGTCTCTTCTGCTATGTGGAACTTGCCAAGAAATTCATCTCGTCACTAGCAAGTGCCTCTAGTAATTTCCCAACCTGTAGAATCTATATTTACAGTGGCAGCAGATGGCAGGCTCCTGAATACAAGATCCACTTGGCATTTTAAAGGAGAGACTGACCTTAACTTTTTGACCACCTAATATCTCTTTCCTAACACCTGAAACTGATACTAGGATTTGCTCACCACCTAACCATGATGAATTGGCAGGAATGGGTAAACCTGACATGTACCTTGCAAACTAGTGTTAAATAGAACCTGTGCCGTAATTCCTGTTCAACATATCGTGAATAACGTCAGCTAATGTGTTGTGATTCAGTTGACTGTCGAAATGTATATACTCTTTAATAGTGTTTGTGGAACTGAAATGTCTTAAATGTTGCATGAAAATGTTACTTAAAAATAGATTTCTTTTCTATTTTTGAACACCTCAAATCTGAGGGATCATGGGCCAATCAGTGCAATATTTAACGACCTACTCAGTGTATATAAACTTGTGTGGAAGAGAGAGTTGTGTTGAATGTGTGAGATGCCTCCACTGTTGGTTGCTGACTGTGTGGCTTATTTCAACAATTTCTATTAGCTGTCAAGTGTCTGATAGTCATGTTTATATCATATAAATGCTATCAATAGTGTTGTGCAAAAATATTCTATTCCTAATTCTGTTAAATTATTTTTCTTATATGAGATAATTATATAAATATATATATACACCCCCACACATATATAAAAATGTCCATGTTTCCTTTTTTGCAAGTGCATGTTAATTTTACTTCTAGAACTACCTTTAAAAAAGATTGTGCTAAAAATAAAAAGAGTGAAGAACATTTTTAGTTGAACCAGCTCAAATGTTTCTCCATCAGTTTGTGCTTGCTAATGTGGTGCGCTCATGGATTTCAAATGAAGCTTCAAGTGCATTTCTTCAGAAAGATTATTAACATACAAACACACACACACATATAATCTAGTTTACGCCCATTGAAAAATGTTTTTTTACTACACCTTTCTTCAGACTACAAATTTTCTTAAAATGTGAATTTCCAGAATTCTCAGCAATATTTGCCCTGACCAATGAATTTTTGGAGTTGACATGCACACTTCTGAAGAATGCCCACATTGAGTAAAACTAGTCTAAAATACCATTATGTTAGGTCACATTTTATTGGAATAAAAATTGTCTTCAAATTATTAAGTAAGATGCCATTTGGCCTGACATTAGAAGAAGGACAGGGTGGAATTTCTGGCTGGGGAATTCTAGGCATTGCAGTGCACATGTCTTAAAGGTGTCAAGGTTGAGAAACACTGCTCTAATTCTTAAAACGTATTCTAGAAACATGGAACTATTCCAAAATATTTTTCAGAAAAAGCATTTATAAACTTGTGAAAGTATGCATGTAAAAATATAGACAAAAAACATATACATGGGTATGTTAGATATCCTCAGGAGAGCCAAGTTACCTTGAAACAGTGGTTTCACCACCCTTACAGCCACAAGATAGGCCCTAATAGCAGCTATTGTTCATGCTGCATTAGGTTCCTCTTTGCAGTCCTCCTGTGGTGCTCTAGGTGTCCCTTCAACTATTTCATATCCTTCAGCTCCTTCCTAAAACAAGAGAAGTTTGGGATCCATGGGAAAAGAGGTTGAGTATGGTCATGGTCTAATCCAAAACCAGATAATCTTGGATGATCATAGTTACTACCTCCCTCTGCCCTGGGTTCTCAATTGATGCTACCCTTGAAGTAAACTTTTGCTTTAACATTTTAATTCAAAGTCCATTAAACCAAAGTTTATTGCAATACTGGATCTAATTTTCATGAGACATTAGCAGAACCAACAGGTATAAGGAACCATTTCATTAAAACAGCAGGGCTTTTTTCCATGTTTGTGTAATAGCCTGAAAAAAAAAGTGGAGCTATCATAGAGAGTAGAGGACAGGCACCATGCTTATGATCACACAAAGTCTTCCAAAATGTTTTTGAAGCATGTACAATCTAGACAGCTCTGATTTCTTTTACTTTTACTTTACCTTAAGACTGAAAAAAAAATGACTTTCCTCAACTCAATTGCAAGAAAGAAGGGAAGTTTCTTCCCTGTTTAAAAATGAAAACACTGCAGGGGAACGTCAGAACTGTTTTTCTTGAGATCGCAGAAAGTTTTCCTCCGAGCCTGAATAGTGTAACACAATTCACAACAATATCAAGATAAGGAATATGAAGGACAAGACACAACAGAATAGAGAACAGGAAACTGACCTGCAGAGGGAGCCATTTTTAGTAGCAGTCTTTTGTTCATGACATAAAGTACCTCCATCCTATTCATAAGCCAGAATTACTTAGCAGCAGATATTCAGATTAATAATTCATTTTCAAGTCAAACTGAAGAGCTGTGTCTGAAAATATTTTTTCTCACTTTAGTTCAGAATCTGGTCATAAGATGTTTATTTTCAAATGGTATCTTTCAGCTGAGATGCCTATTGTTCAAAATCTCTTCAAGTGAGGCCTTTTTTAAAAAAAAAAAACCTAGCAAGGTAAAATACAACAGTGCATTTAAAATGGAGAATTTAACAGTTTCTGGGTGTTCCAATGCCCATCCTAAGAATGCTGTTATCCCTCCTTCCCTGTACATTTGGCAACCTTGAAAAGTGACTCTATTTGCATTCCTGTGGGTTTGCTGGAGTTCCTCCATAGGAGGAAGAATGCTGGGCCAGTCAGGCTGCCAGAAATGTGGTTAACTGGTGTACGCTCGCTTCGTGTGTCCCGTTCTGTTCTCTGAGAGACCTCAAACAGTGGTAAGGACACAGTAATTGAAAGCACCATCAAGAGCTCCAAGTGAGCAATCATATGCCATTAGATTTCTGGGTGGGCTATGGACACTTTCAAATGGCCAAAGTAGCACAGCCAAGCTCTCCCCAAACTGTCAACACCATTGTCGCAACAGCCCAGGGTGATACTCATATAGCCTCTGAAAGAACAGCCAGAAGACATCACAATCTACTTACCAGGCACTTTTGGTCTGGCTGCCCACAGCCCCAGAGTCTGGTGCAAGGGCCACATGGAACTCCCAAGATATTACAGATGGCAGAAACAGAGAGTTGAAATGCAAGTGCTACTGTGAGTTCCTATCAGCCCTTTGAGGAAATCCAGACAAGAAACTGTAGGGATTGTACAAAAGGGTATTCTTATTAGCCTAAGATGGTTTTTGACCAGACCCCGAACTAGTTGTCCTATATACGAGAGGGTTTTAGTCAACCCCGAACTGGTAGTGTCCAGGGTAGGTAGAGGCAGGTCTGAGAAATCTTGTGGGACAAGTTTGATAAATCTCCTGGGGAACAGGAAAAGTAGTTTGCACCAAGCAAATAAACTTGAGTTTAGGAAGGTTAAACTGTGCACCCCTCTGGGCTGCGTTTTAGCCCATTGGAAAGTACTGAAACCGGTTGTGGCAGCAAAAGTAACTTTAAGAAAGAAAAACTTAAAATTTTGTGCACTTCCATTTGGCCAACCTATTTTCTTGGATCTCATCAACCACCATGGCCTTCCATGGGAATGGTGAATCCAGAAATTTTGCAAAATCTCCTGTGTTGGCAACATAAGGAAAGATCAAAGAAGAACTTTATGTAAGCTTTTTCTATAATTTGGCCCTTCTGATGGACATCCAAAAGGCTTATGGCCTCTGGGCCGAAACTCCAAAAGTCTGTCCAGTTATAAATTTAAAACCTTGATCTCAGAAAATCAGAGTTGAGGAGAAGGAAGAATTTCCACCACCTTACTATCACCTTACCATCACCCTCTTCCTCCTCGGGCTTCTCCAAGTATCCCCATGGCTCCAGGTCCACTAGATCTGATGCCCACTCCTGTTCCTCTGCCCACACAGGACGAGAAAGGGGCAGTCGGAGGTGTTGAAGAGCTAAAGGTCCCTTTGTTGAGTCCTCCTCATACCCGAGCAGCAGAAACCTATGGACCAGAGAAACAACCAGGCCCATCAGTCTTGGCGCCACTTCGTCAAGTTCCAATGGAAAACCAATTAGCTTATATCCACCCCCCTTTTTCAACAAGTGATCTTTTTAATTGGTGGGAAGGTCTTCCCCCATACTGGAAAGCACCTCAACAATATGTTTAATTAGTCCAAATGATTTTTACTACTCACAAACCCACGATCCCAGACCTCTTTACTGTTCTGTCAGCATTGTTGGGAGCAGAAGACAGATACCAAGTTCTTAAGGTGGTTGTTGCTCACTACATGGCTGCTAGAACCCAAGGGATAGCAGATAGGGATTTAGCCGAGTTATGGCCAGACCCCGCAGTACTTCTTGCCCCCACCTTCGAAATTGACCCAAATACAAATGACGGGTTTACTATCATTCATCATTCATGGGGAGGAACAGACTCAGGCTCAACCCTTCCAAGACCGAGTGGCTGTGGCTACCGGCGCCTCGGCATAGTCAGCTGATTCCATCGCTGACTATAGGGGGCGAAACTTTGGCTCCCTCGGAAAGGGTACGCAATCTGGGTGTCCTCCTGGACCCACGGCTGACACTGGAAGACCAGTTGGCGGCCGTGACCAGGGGGG